>NC_134878.1:14280639-14380639 GCF_041734735.1 Babylonia areolata | reverse complement strand
CCGGAACAGACGAAGCTGGAAGAATCTCGGTTGCCAAACACGCACCACTTGATTTTATATCGACTTGCCGAGATGAGGAATTCTGTCTAACAACAGGGAGGAGGGAGTTGACATGATCGTTGGTTTTAAAAGCAGAATCCGGTATCTGTTCTTTCTTGTTTTCTGCCTCACTTTCTTCAGTCAGCATCCTCTGACATGGCAACAAACTTGATGCTGAGACTGAATCACTCTCAGGTGGTGTGTGCAACGTCTTGCCAGCAGCTGAGGATGCCTGGGGAAGCTCACTGGGCAATGAGACAGGTTCAGTTCTGCCAGTGAGGCCCCGAACTGTTTTCCGCCGCCTGGCCTTCGGTGTCTCTGACTGTTTCAGCCTGGGGGACTTGTAGGGGGAAGGATGTTGTGTGGCTGCTGCTGCTGGTTCTTGAGCTTTTCTCTTTCTACGCAGTCTGTCAATGTAATTTTTCATGAGCACAGTGTGAGTTTTCACTCTTTTACTACACCTAGGTTTGTTTACCGACCTGGCTGAAAGCACTAGTTCTGACAACCTGGAGCCTGCATGTGCATTATTATGACACGAAGCTGCCGCTGCTGTTTTGACAGAATCTCCCTCATGACTATGGGGAGCTGTATTCTGCACAGTTTTACGGCATTTGCTCTCACTGTTACGAGATTTGACTGCATCTGAAAGTAAAGAATCACAATGAACACCATCATCACCACAGGAACTGTTTTCCTGCCTCTTTGACTTAGGCAATTCAACTTCTTCAGTTGAGTTTAAAGATACCACTTCTGAAAGTGAACGATGCATTGCATCTGAGTCTGACACATTGACAGAAGGGTTATCAGACACACTAGCCAGCTGGGATGTCTCTAACCTGGTCAAGTCTAATCCATCCTTTGTGGCAGACGCTGAGGCCACATCCCCATTCACAACCACTGTCTTCTCTGAGGATGACAGTTTCTCTGTATTTTCGTTTGATAAACGTGGAACTGCTGGTGATGTAAGTTTAGCCGCTTTGTATTCCGACACATTGTTTGACACTGAATTTGAAACTGGTGTTTGATGAACTTGTGGCCTTCTCTTTACTTCTGATGGTGAGTTGACCAGAAATTTTTCTGACAGTTTCTTAGCTGTTTTACTTTTAGCTATCACTTGTGTCGCGACCTTCTGTAAAGTGCCCACAAGTTTTTCATTCATGTGCTGGACTTTGTTGTGCTCTGATTTCTCTATCTCTGATTTCGTGAGACTGTCTGTTGCTGCCTTTGTTGGCGTGCTGGTGTTCTCTTTGCCTGCAGGCTGAAACCAGTGCTGTATAGAGCTCTGAACCTTTCTGGCTGGGGTGGAGACCAACGACTGCTTGTGTGGACCTTTCATCACCTCCTTCTTCATCTTCTTCAGTTCCTTCTGCGCACTGGTGACTGTCATTGGTCCACCTCCAGGTCTCTTTCTTCCGCAAGTTTTTGAAGGGGTGGTGGAGGAGACTGGTGATAGCAGGGATGATGTCACAGCCACTGACGTTGATGACACAGATTGTGATGATGACATGGTCACTGGAGCTGATGTTGACGGCAAGGACTGTGACGTCACGATCACTGTTGACTTCAGTGATGACAGCTGTGATGTCACAATTGTTGACTCTGTTGACAAGGACTGTGAAGCTGCCACTGTTGTTGCAAGTGTTGAGGAGGGTGGTGATGTCACCATGACTGCAGTGATGACAACCTGACAACAAAACTGGGTATGTAACTATCAGAATACCTTTTCTGTAAACAGCGAACAAATGCCAATAAACATGTGCACCACACAGATCTCACACAGCACTGTCATGTTTTAGATTATTTCAATAGCACAATTTATGATTCATTTCTTGCTTCTTCTTTAGCATAATTCACAATCACAAAACATAATCTGAGAAATACACATAATCATACGAATGCATGTGTGCAAATACACACAGACATACACACACACACACACACACACACACACACACACAGTAGAGTGATGGCCTAGAGGTAACACGTCTGCCTAGGAAGCAAGAGAATCTGAGCGCGCTGGTTCGAATCACAGCTCAGCCGCCAATATTTTCTCCCCCTCCACTGGACCTTGAGTGGTGGTCTGGACGCTAGTCATTCGGATGAGACGATAAACCCAGGTCCCGTGTGCAGCATGCACTTAGCGCACATAAAAGAACCCACAGCAAAAAAAAAAACCCACTTCGACAGGAGAAACAAATAAAACTGCATGCAGGAAAAAATACAAAAAAATGGGTGGTGCTGTAGTGTAGCGACGCGCTCTTCCTGGGGAGAGCAGGCCGAATTTCACACAAAGAAATCTGTTGCAATAAAAAGAGAAATACAATACAATACAATAAACACACACACACACCACATGTATACTACTAAGTACTATACCGGAACACACATACGCATAATTTGGGGCGGCCTATAAGACACAATGAAGTCTAACAAAGGGGACAGCTGACCCATTGTACATTTGGACCAGGATAAATCCTACTCAGGCTGCTGTGTGTATGACCATCTTATTATCTATTCCACTCAACCTCATTTTTCTTTTGTTTACCCTGATAGACAAAAAGCATTGACAGAATACGTCACCTTTCTTTTTTGCATAACAATTTAGCATACTGATTAATAATAACATATTGACAAAATATGGAAACGCACAAAAAGTGTTTTAACCTGAAAATCACCAAATCTGAGCGAGCGTTGTGACATCCAGCCATTCTTTACCTAAAGAGAATGGCAACAAGAAAGAAAGAAGGAAGAATAACAAAGATTACTATTTTCAAATTTGACCTCTTTTTCATTCAGTTTTTCCTGCTAACAACTAAACATGCTATACATGAACATTGTGAAGTAAATAATACACCTTTAAAGTTGGTTTCTGATCATACTGACAGACAGAAAACAGACAATAAAAAAAAAAAATTTAAACGTAACACATTAATAGTGCTTAAACTGAAGTTAAGGCCAGACACTACAGTAAAATTCATATCAGAGGTGTTTGTTGCCTTAATTTAAAATGTATTACACTTTGAAAGTATATTTACTGGGAAGTTCAAAACTATTCTTTTTTTGGTGTTTGGACCTCCGGTTGCCATGGAAACAGTCCAAGATGGCTGCCAAACAAAAATTTTTAAAAGCCTAAGGCTTTTTTTCAATTGCACTTAGCCAAAATCTGTTTTCTGATCTAGTTTAGGAATGTTAATATCTATAAAAGTACGGATAGCTTTTTGATGTAATGAGAAATTTATATTTTTGAGAATTTTTTTTGGTCAACGCAGTTATATTGCACCGATTGTTCTAAATAAAATTCAAATAAAACATAACTATACATTTTGTTTCAAAAAAGCAATGCGTACTTTTAAGCACCATACTTTAAAGAAGCACCATGCCAAATTTTAAGGCTCTGTGTTTATTTTTGTGGAAGTTTTAGCCATTTGAAATGTGCGTAGAGTGCGAAAAACAGAAAACCCAGAAAACGGAGAAAGAAGAACAGAAACTTTACTGGCTGAGTGTTGTTTAGCACAAGTGGTAAAAGAGTACAACTTACTCACCCAGCATGTTAATCCACAGCACAGCAACCACCAGGTAAGAGAAGAAGTTGAAATTGAAGTGTTTTGTGGCCAATAATAATCCAGTTCACAGCTCACATGATGACAAATTCACAAAGAACGTGAAATGGTTTACACAGATTGGCAGACACATTCCAGTGGTCTGGCTTTCCCATACTCCTGATATGAGAGCAGTTTTGGAGAGCACAGTGGAAGGGGGTACTTACAAGCTAGTGTCCTCCTGCTTGGTAGGCATCTGGATCCCTGGCCTCCTCCTCTTGGTTGTTGAGACGTCGTAGGGTGGCGTACCATACAGTGATGTGAATCCTCTCTTTTGCCATGTTCCATCATATGAAACACTGATATTGATGACTGGATTTTCACCTTTATCCAGTGCCCCCTGCAGGTCTTCATCGGTCTCTGCATACGCCTGCTGGATTGTAGCTGCTGTGCGTTCTAAGAGTGTTGACCCTGATTCAATTTCAGCAGCTGAAAAATGCATAATGTTTGTGAGATATTTGTGCTGTGCTCACAACTATATCATTTACATAGTTTACTTTCCTTCCTCAGGTGATGAGTCTAAATATCACACACACATACACACATACATAAATATATAATATTGCAATGAAACACACACACACACACACACACACACACACACACACACACACACACTGTGCATAATTTACACACATAACTGATATACATGCATTCACCCATTCATGAACACACACACACACACACACACACACACACACACACACACACACACACACACACCACACACACACACACACACACACACACACACACACACACAAACACACACACACACACACACACACACATGGATCATAGTCAAGACTGAACAAGCAAAACTTTGCCTGAGTGACTGATTCAGTGGTTGACAGTGTAATGTTTCACTAGTGGTTATCAGTGCAGGGATGTGTGCACACTTGTGTGTATTTGTACTGCACAGTTAAAGATAAAGATTTTTTTAACCATCAAAAAAACCTCACAAACATACCTGTTACTTTCTTGTCATGGGCCTGGAAAGTTTTCAAATGCATGCCTGGTGTTCCCATGACAGTGCTGAAGGTTTGAAGAGCAGTGTAGCTGCCTCCCAGTTCATGGCTCAGCATGGTCATCCTGTTGTTTACTTCAAAACCTGTATTCTTTTTGTCATTGAATCCAGTTCGTGGGGATGAGAATTCGCACTTTTCATAACCACAGCCATCGCAGCACATGGCAAGCTTTGCCGCAAAACCAGCTTTCTCCCTCTCTCGCACACTGACTGACAGTCCCGTTTCTCCGCACTCTGGGCAACTCAGGTCACTCATCAGTCTGGTCAGCTGGAAAACGTGTAGCAAAGTCCAGTTCTGGTCTTCCACCTCACCATTATATGCGACAGGGTTCATGATTTCGATCTTTCTTCTCGACGCACTTTTATCAGAGTCTGATGTCGAAGGTGCTGGTTTCTTCGAAGCCACGCTTTCAGTCGCTGCCGCATCACATTTGGCCCATTTTGCTTTTGCAGCAGCTATCAAGTGCAATCGTCTCTGTCCTTGCTTATGCCGAGGCATGATGAATCCAGGAGATGTCTTAGCTGGCAAAATAATCAACAATTGACGAGAAAAAACACTTTCATGTCAGCATGTTGTTGTTATTGGACGGCCATTTTGGCTTCTCGACGGAGGGAGCCGAGCGTGCCCGAAGGCTGGCTGAGCCCAGCGGAATGAAATCTGATTGGCTGAAATTTCCACTGGTGTCAGTCTCATCAATGAAACTGCACAGTCATAGTACTCTATGCCCTTATTTGGGAAAACTCGGGAAAGTTCGCGCGATACAGTGTGTGTGTAAAATCGCTCGCAGTGTTTTATAGTCCGTTTCAACAACTAAAAGAACCGGGTCTGTGTATTCACAAGATGACGCTGTTTCTGTTGATATGCGATATGATAGGCTTCGGGAAATGAAAGTATACGTTGCTAAGGTGTAAAATCAACACTTTTGGACGATGTTTGAAAAATTCAGACAAAATCAACATCAGGAAGCAACTTTCATTTGCAAATATAACACCTTTTGCGACCGATTTAGTACAAAATATGAAAATGACTATAAAGATTAGATGTTGAAGAAGCAAATTATGCGAAAAAAACGAAAATCATAAAAAATCATGATTTGGTCAAAATTTCACTACCGTGTCTGGCCTTAAAAGAAAAGAAAAAAAAAAAGGACCCGTTGTGCCGACCCGTTTACGGACTGTCTTTTGTCACAAAAAAGACAAAACAAGATGGGCAAGCCATACTAATAATCTCCCTTTTTATTTGACATTTGGGTCACAGTAACGTCACAAATGGTGCAACTGGGTCCAAACGTATGCATTCGCGAATCCTCATTGGCTACGACCTTTGTTTCAAATTTCGAAAAGATCGGTTCATAAACAGCTGAGAAAAGCTTGTTTGCGTAGAGAACTGCACATTCTAAAAATAGAACATGATTTACGTCATCGTGAGCTTATTACTTATACCGTTTATAGTCCCTAGTATAATGAACACGTAACTGAAATTTGGAGGAAATCCGTTGATAAACAGCGGAGATATTAGTGATCAAAATTTTGGCAATTTGCGCCACTGTGACGTCACAAATGGCGCAAATGGGTCTCAACTCATACATTCGGTAGACATCATAGCCCCCGAGCTTTGATCCAAATTTTACTAAGACTGCTTCATAAACAGCCGAGAAAAGCTTGTTCAAAAATCATCGAATAGCGGGACGGCGGCATAACGGGTCGGCGGCATAGCGGGACGGCGGCATAACGGGTACCCCCCGTTACATCAATACATGCATACAGTGTTGTATTGTATTGTATTGCATTGTATTGTACTGTTTGTCACAACAGATTTCTGTGTGAAATTTGGGCTGCTCCCTTTTTCTTCTTCTTCTTTTTACAAACTTGTACATTTGCTCTTCTATCAAATTCAAAGTGGATTTTTCTTTTCTTCGAGAGTCGGCACTAGTGGGTCACGGTTAAGTATGTGTAATTAAAAGTGGCTTTTCTTTTCTTCTTCTTGTTTTTAAACAAATTTTTTTTTCTATACAGAATTTTGCCAGAGATAACCCGTTTGTTGCCATAGGTTCTTTTACGTGCACAAAGAACACAGTGACAAGAGCATAATTACTTACAGGGCAGGGCTGACTGGAGCCAGGGACCAATCCAGAGGATGCTGCCAACTGCCTGCTGTCACCCCACACCGAGGAACAAGCCGCCGCCAAAACTTCTTCACCTTTGTCACTTTCTGCCGAGGTGCTTGGCTTCTGACAAAAGTTTGTAGAACTTCCAGAAACTGATCTCCCTTTGTCCTCTTCTTCAGCAGTGAATCCACACTTGCCGTTTTCTCCTTTTATAAGCCTGTGGGGATTCTTCTGGACTAGCTTGCTTGACTTCGTTTCCTGCGCACTTTTAGCACGGGCAGAGTTTCTCTCGGAACTTTTTGCCTGTTGCTTCTGGCTTTTGGACACTGAGGCCTTCTGCTTTGGCAGCGCCTTCACAGATTCACTTTTTCTGGCTTTTCTCTGGACTTTCTGAGTTGGTCTCGAGGGGCATCTGTGATGCTGATGATCAGAGCCTGCAGGCCAGTCCTCTGGCAGAGAGTCGTCAGATATTATAACCACGTCACTACTGCTATCACTGTCTGAGCTGGAACCTGCAGGAAGGCCGGAAACAGAAGGACCCTGTTCTCCACAAATGATAACACTGCTGTCAGCACTGGTCGTATGGTGCTGCTCTGTTCTGATGTCTTTCAAAGGACCTTCCACTCCACTTATGATAACACTCCTATCAGTATCGGTCGTACTATGGCTCTGCTCTTGTTTGATGTCTTCCAAAGGACCTTCCACTCCACTTATGATAACACTCCTATCAGTATTGGTCGTACTATGGCCCTGCTCTTGTTTGATGTCTTCCAAAGGACCTTCCACTCCACTTATGACAACACTCCTATCAGTATTGGTCGTACTATGGCTCTGCTCTTGTTTGATGTCTTCCAAAGGACCTTCCACTCCACTTATGACAACACTCCTATCAGTATCGGTCGTACTATGGCTCTGCTCTGTTCTGATGTCTTTCAAAGGACCTTCCACTCCACTTATGATAACACTACTATCAGCACTGTTTGTACCATGGCGCTGGTCTGTTTTGGAGTCTTCCCAGGGACCTTCCACTCCACAAACAACACTCCTATCAGCACTGGTCTTACTATGGCACCGCTTTGTTTTGGGGTCTTCAAAATCATCTCGTTCATCTGCTGTCATTACCTCAAAGAGTCTGCGTCTCCTATGATTATGATTCACTGCCACAGGGGTGGCGGCAACAGGTCTCCCACTGATCTGAGAGGGTGCACACTGGGAAATGAACAACATGTCATCCCCATCCCTGCTGTCGCCCCAGAAGGACTCCTGGGGTGTTGCAGTGGATGGTGCTGCTGATCCAGCAGGTCTGCCCTGTTGGGACGGTTCCACACCGCCGGGGTCATCCGCAGCAGTCTGAGGTGCCTGGCCATCCTCTGCGTCTGCCTTCAGTGCATACTCCAAAGGATCTGGTTGGGGGTACTGTCAACAGAAAAGACCTTGGTAAGGAGAGAGCATCCAGTAAATAAACATTTTTCACAGTCATAAAAGAAGGCACAGCATTTCATTTTCATTTTCATCTATAGTTACATCTATAGAATTTGTACACAGTACACAAGCACACATGTTCTATAAACCCACGTCAGCCTAATCTGATTCCTGACAGCAACCTGTGGGTTAAGTATGATCTTTAGCACTTTTAACTGGGTTTTTTTTTCTTAATTTGCCACATTCCCCACCAAAAAACAGTTAAATACCATTATTCACACCAACTGTTCAGGCCAGGCCCATTATTGCCATCAACCAACAACAACAACAACACACACACACACACACACACACACACACACAAATAACCCATTGACAGAACTTACCATGACAATGAAATCACTGATGAAGTCCGCATTGAGGCACAGCACCCCGAGTTCCTGTAAGGACTGGGCAAGAGGCAGCGTGGCCTCGTCTGCAAACAGGTACGTCAGGTGTTCGCTGCACTTGTTCGGTTTTGCGGCGGGCAGCTTAAGGTCCATGACCTTGGCACCACCGCAAGCCAGTAACCTGTCAAACACAAGCACCACAGTCAGAAGTCTTAGTTTTTAAATTCCAGAATTTTATACTTAAAATCCAAATTTTTCTGCCACTGTCTTCATTTATTCTCTAAACTTGCAGAAGTCTAACCACATCTGAATGTACAAATGAAGCTCACACAATGTTGACAGTAAGACCGTCAGTGTCAATATCTGTATTTTTCTGCCACTGTCTTCATTTATTCTCTAAAAACTCACAGAAGTCTGACCACATTTGAATGTACAAATAACGCTCACACAATCTTGACATTAAGACTGCCAGTGTCACCAACTGGACAAAACATCATATACGCCCAACATCTTTCAGAACTGCGGCAAAGTTCTAACTCACCTTCAGCTTCTGCTGGCATGGTTTTTGTGCAAATTAAAATACAAGCTTTATAATTACACATATAATAACTAATAAGTTAAACATAATCACACTGATGAATCAGTTCTAATCTACGTAATCTCAGGTCCTATAAAACCACTCTAAATGTAACAAAGTGAAAGACACAAAAAACCTGTTGTGCTTCTTGATTCTGCGAGTGCTGAACACCACTGCAGTAACAATTATAGAAGCTGATGGCTTTTAACGACCACAAACACAAACGATTTCACTTGTATCTCATCATATGAGGTATATAATCATACATAAAAAAAAAAAAACAATACATATTCCACATCTAATGTGGAGTGTTGGCCTGGAGGTAACGCGTCCACCTTGGAAGCAAGAAAATCTGATCACGCTGGCTCGAATCACAGCTCAGCCGCCGATATTTTCTTCCACTCCACTAAACCTTGAGTGGTGGTCTGGATGCTAGTCATTCGGATGAGATGATAAACTGAGGTACCGTGTGCTGCATGCACTTAGCACACGTAAAAGAACACTTAGCGCATGTAAAAGAACCCACAGCAACAAAAGGGCTCTTCCTGGCAAAATTCTGAAGAAAAATCCACTTCGATAGGAAAAACAAATAAAACTGCATGCAAGAAAAAATACCAAAAAAAAATGGGTGGCGCTGTAGTATAGTGATGTGCTCTCCCTGGGGAGAGCAGCCTGAATTTCGCACAGAGAAATCTGTTGTGATAAAAAGAAATACAAATACAAATACAATATATGCAAATGGAAAAAAATCCAAACAGTAAATGAGTAATCCTCTATCAAGAACGCCATGTGTCTTGAGACCAAGCTCTAATTCTTTTTGATACCTGGAGTCATTTCCACAACAGGCTGCCTACCTGGGTAGAGCTGACCGAGAACTTCTTTTGGGTGCTCATCATTCGTTTCCCTGTGTCATTCAGTCAGGTGTCAGTCGCCCACACAGAGACTCACACAAACATGTAATCTTTTATGAGTATGACCATTTGTTTATTTTTTACCCTGCCATATAGGCAGCCATACTTTGTTTTGGGGGGGTATGTTCTTGTTTCTATAACCCACTAAACGCTAAGTATTTACATGAATTTTAACATACGTATTTGACCTTCTGCATGCATATACACATGAAGGAGGTTAACGCACTTGCGCAGGTCTGCACACATCGGAAAAATCTCCAACCCTTAAACCACCACCATGGATCAATTGAACTCACAAAACTCTGTTGAGAAAATCCTGCACTCTTTAACACTAGTTCGGCCACTGCCATGATCACTGCATTGTTTAAACATTTTGAACATCAAGAAACAAGACAAAATACAGCGTTCAATAATGAAAAAGAAAAACTTGAGCAAAAACAAGCCTGAGCATTATATTGTGCTCAACGGGTGCAATAGCCGATTGGTTCAAGTGTTGGACTTTCAATCTGGAGGTCCTGGGTTCCAATCTCGGTAACGGCGCTTGGTGGGTAAATGGTGGAGATTTTTACGATCTCCCAGGTCAACATATGTGCAGACCTGCTAGTGCTTGAACCCCCTTTGTGTGTATACACACGAAGAAGATCAAATACACACGTCAAAGATCCTGTAATCCATGTCAGCGTTCGGTGGGTTATGGAAACAAGAACATACCCAGCATGCACACCTCTGAAAACAGAGCATGGCTGCCTACATGGCGGGGTAAAAACGGTCATACACATAAAATATATACACGTAAAATATATAATATACAACTGAATGTGAAGTTGCAGCCCACGAACAAAGAAGAAGAAAGGAGAAGATCATGCTCTTTCACGTTATGATCACATCACGATCACCCACCGCTTGTACACAGCTTGCCGCCTGGTGTTGCTCAGCACCACGGCCACCTGCCAGTCTGTGAAGATCTTCTCCGAGCTGTTGGACACTCGCCACCGGTTGCGTTTGGCCGCCACCGCCAGAGCAAGGTCGTGCTGTTCCATAGCCAGGGTGCTCCACTCGTAGTCCACCTCCTCCAGCCATCTCCCGGCCTGCAGCGAGGCCGTGACGTACTCCGGGCGCACCACCCACCTGCCTGTGAGCAGACTGGGCTTACACTCTCCCTGTCATCATCACTCTGTGAAACTGTCCCCTTAGTTATTTTGTAACTTCTTGTGTTGTGTTGCGTCAATTGTATTTGTATTGTATTGTACTGTATTCAGAAGAGGCAGGCCAGAAAGTCATGGGCAAACAAGCTCCCTGACAATGATATGCCTGTCTTTGTCTGCCCCAACTGTCAGCGAACATTTCGTGCGCAGATTGGACTATTCAGCCATCTGCGCATTCACAGATAGATTCATGAGCATCCTCCCCCCCCCCCCACCCCACCACCACCCTCCCCCCATCCCCCAGCTGGATGACAACGATGGTCATCATCGATCTCGATGGACACACCACCACTGTATTCAGTATTGTTATTCTATTGTATTGCATTGTACTGAACTGCATTGTTACTGCACTGTATTGCTGTATTGTATTGCACTGTATTGCGTTGCATTGCACTGCATTGTGTTGTTTTGCAGTATTGTGTTACTCTTTTGTCACAACTGTGTGAAATTCAAGCTGCTCTCCCCAACAGTACATGACAGTGCCTTTTTTTTTTTTCTTTTTTTTTTCTGCCTGCAAGTTTATCTGATTTCATATCAATTATCAGAATGGATTTTTGGCAAGAGTAACTCTATTGTTGCCAAAGGTTCTTTTACATGTGCTAAATGCTTGCCGCACACCGGACCTTGGTTTATCACCTCATCCAAAAAACTAGCTTCCAGACCACCTGTCAAGGTCTAGTGGATGGGTAAAAAATACTGCTGGATTCAAATCAATCATTGATTGTCGTCCTCATTTTCACTCTCCAATCATCTCAAATAATGAAATTGAAACTGTCCAAGTAATTTTACACAGTAAACTGCTCAATTCAAATCATTATTATCTGAACTCATATCTCTCTCTTTTTCTTTTTTCTTTATCATGACTCACCCATGAGTAAGCATTACTGACTACAATGCTTGTCTTTCTTTTTTGTCAGTCTTCATCAATTCTTACACTTTCGCATTGGGTTACGGTGCTGGTCTGACATCTGCTTGGAACCATGACAGATGTGGTGTAGCATATATATATATATATATATATATATATATATATATATATATATATATATATGGATTTGTCCGAACGCAGTGACGCCTCCTTGAGCTGCTGATACTGATACTGATATACTTCCTTTTGTTTAGATAAATTTATATAAATCATTATCTTAACCAACATCAGTCTTTCAGTGTTGTATCAAACTGACAGAGTGCAAGAAGAATGGAGAAAGATAAGGACAGGGTTTTTTTTGTTTGCTATTTTTGGGGGTTGGGGTGGGGTGAGGGTGTGGGTGGAGGGTTATGAAGAGAGCGAGTGCTGGAGAGAGAAAGGACACACACAAACACACATACAGACCAGTTGAGAGAATGACAGATACAAAGACAGAGACAGAGACAGACACAGAGACAGAGAGAGAGATTTAAGCAGGACAAAAACAGAGAGACTTCAGAGTCAAGAGTCTAAGACACTCAGACAGACAAGGTGTGGTGACATGAGCACTTCTTCAGTTCTTGTTAAGCTGAGACAGCTCTTGTCTAACACTGCTGATTACCTGTGCCAAGCTTAACTTAACTTATTTAAGCCAGTATGAACACAGCTTATCGCTCATTCTGACACTGCTTCAGCACTGTGACCGAGACTTCCCATTTAAAGGAAAGCCTATCTCTGACAGTCAGTTCCATCTGAACAACCATGCTTTCAAAGAAAAACTAAAAACAACTCCAGCTGTTGCCGAACCAGCGTATGCTCTGGACACGTGAAAATCAAGTAAATCAAGACTTCTCTGTGGTCACACACCAGGTCAAAGAGAATAGTCACCTATGCACAGCTGCCTGGACCACAAATGTAAAGTCCAGTCCATATCAACTTATCAAGCCAGTAAAATATTCTCACTCTTTAAAGTTAAGTTACAAGATATCACTTTGAAAAAAGTGTTTTTTAACTTTATCTGTTCCAGTTATGTTTCACTTGCCAGTACAATCCACAATATTACTGTCACCGTATACTATTAGTAATACTGAGTATTAGTATTACTGTTACCATTAGCAATTTTTCTTTTCTCAAATGAGTGTGTGACTGAAAAGTAAAACTGAATTAGTGAAAAGTCAATTACTGTTACCATTAGCAATTTTTTCTTTTCTAAAATGAATGTGTACTTGAAAAGTAAAACTGAATTAGTGAAAAGTCAATTCTTTTAAGCATCTGGCTGATTTGTCCAACAATTAAATATGTATGCATTTCCAAAATGTCCTCTTGATTTTCCTGCTTGGACTATGTCCTAAGCTTTTGAATTATCTAAGGAAACCCTGTTGTAGTAACATAAGTATAAGATTAGAATGCACCCTGAGAGAGACACAGAGAAAAGAGAATGTAGACTCACAGAGAACCAGACACATGGCTAATTTATAAACTAAAAAAGACCAGAAAACATTAGATACACACAGACACAGACTCTGAGACTGAGACTGTGACATGGGCTTAACTTCAGTGTTCTATAAACTGACACAAGAAGAAGAACACAAACACTGATTTAAGAAGTTTGTTGTGTTGTTCACATCAATTCATTGCTACGTTGTATACATGTGTGCAGAAAGTGAAGATAAATAATGTTTTCCATCACTGTACACACATAAATATAATGTCTTCTTAACTACACAAGTGTACTATGCTTAAACTACTGAAGTTTTTGAACTTGCATAAATTCATGTATATGTGTATGTATGATGTAGTAATGTACATACCCAATATCAATGCTCCAAGAAATTTCTCTGAACGGATGAGCTTTCCGCAAACGACGTGAGTTGCATTGCTCTGAAAGTGCTGCACAAAAAACAGAAATGGAAAAATGCCAACAGGATAATTTACAGAACATAATTTGTATCACAGTGTCATTCTAGTATTATAAACAAGACTACCCCTGCCCATCACTCAAAAACGCTGGATTTAAAAGTTCTTCCGCTGTCTAATACTGTAATACTAATAGTAATACTATGTTTCAAATTTTCATGTATATACTTCACACCCTCTAAAATTTAAAACCAGAAAGTGGGGTAACACTTTAAAATTATGTTGAGTGGAAGAGCATGCAAGAGCATACAATATAAAATTGGCACTGTTATGTTTCACAGAACTGCTCTCCCACCCACAACAGCGTAAGCTGACCAACAGCTCTCTTTGAGTAATGCCCAGCTGTCGATGCCAACAGAAAAATCACACTCTCTGCCTCAGTAATTCAGGGGTGTGTGGGAGGGGGGAGGAGCTAAATCACCAGAATATGTGTCTTTCCTATTCTTCAAGCTGACAATAGATGACAAAGCAGTGATGCACAATGTCTAATGGCTGCCTGACATCCATATATCTTTATATATATATATATATATATCTGTGTGTGTGTGTGTGTGTGTGTGTGTGTGTGTGTGTGTGTGTGTGCCTGCAAATTAATATGCCATAATTCTGAATCTATGATCTATCCTGTCTCTATGATGTATGAATTTCCCACAAAAAGTTGAAAGTAGAATGGGGGAGCTCATACTGCCATAAGGCAATGACAGTGAATGTACAACCAGATGCAAAAGCTTACAACACTAATTAATACAAGGTTGTTCTGCCCTGGACATGCAGGCGTTAAGCCTTAAGGGCAATGAGCAAATCAACAGACTTGCTGGTAGCTCAAACAAAGAGTGGCCTACATTAGTACATACATCTTTCAAATGCATATTTTGTGTTGTGGCCATGATCAGCTTGACCACTTGTGAAATTCTCTTTGCTGTATAAACAAATAAAAGAAAAAAAAAAGAGCACACATAAAAGCAATAAGCAGAAGACTGACATTTGCTAAAGCCCAATGTCATGATTAGGCCTTGACAGCCGATCATACGTTTGTGTGTCAAGGCCTATCATAGGTTTGTGTATTTATTACATTTTCATAAAAAAAGAATAGTAAAACGAAACATACAAGGAACCCTGTGTGTGTGTGTGTGTGTGTGTGTGTGTGTGTGTGTGTGTGTACAATGAAGAGAAAGATAGATAGAAGGCAAATGACTGAAAAAAAAAAAAAGCTCTAAAATGGGCCATGCCCAGTGAACTCGCGTGCATCCACACATGCACGCACACACACCAACACAAGCATGCAAATGCCTGTATGTATACACAAACACGTATATATATATATATATATATATATATATATATATATATATATATATATATAAATACACACACACACACACGCACACACACACACACAATCCACATGGAACAGTTTGCTGTCTGACACTCACACACATGAACTGATGAAGGCCCATCTCTCAACTGACAAACAAATATACAGTACCTAAGATAAAACTTATAGTTATTGGTACACAAATTCCTTCAGACACACATGATGACATATATGTTATCTATGATTTTTAAGAAAAGGAAATGAATAAACAGAGAAAAAAAGAAAAAAAAAGAAAGATAAGGAAGCTGGTATCCAGCTCTGAGAGCTCTTTGTGTGCTGGTCAACACAGGGGGACAAACCCAATTCAAGTCAGTCACACACACACACACATACTTGTCACTTAGAACAGACACATGGCACAAATACATAAACCAGAAGAGGTAAATCCTGTCAAATCTACCACCCAACTCGGAAAACCATCTTTGCTGGCTTCCATATCACAGGAAACATGCACGCTCTACAGTCTACCATGAAAATGGATTTCCCCAAAACATTACATAATCACCTACTCCATTTTATCACACTCACTGTAACTGTTTCCTGACATCTGTTGTGTATGTTTGAACAGGAAACATTTCCTTTACAACAGACAACAGCACATGAAGAACAACAGCAAGAACAACATACAAACACAGACATGAATGCACATATTTCAACCATTTTACATGATGTGCATGTATACAAGAATGCAACAGAAAATAATACAAATAAAAATTATACACATTTATGGTAGGGAAGGCGGTATGGACAGTGGATGACTGTCAATGGGGGAGCAAGAAAGTTATGAGGAGCGCCTGGCTCTTTTTAATATGCCTAGCCTAGAGTTTAGAAGATTAAGAGGTGATCTCACTGAAGTATATAAGATCATGCACAATATTTATGATCCTTGCACTACCTCTTCCTTGTTTACTATGGCTAACTATGATAAAACTCGAGGGCACAACTTCAAAATAAACAAAACTAATTTTGTAACTAACCAGTTCCGCAAGTTCTTTACTAACCGTACCATAAATCTGTGGAATAACCTTTTCTATGACACCATCAATGCACCATCAGTAAACGCCTTCAAAAATCGCATTGACAAAAAGTTTAAGGACCATGTATTTTCCACAGAGTTAAATCTTTATTGAGCTGTAGATAAATGCAGTATACACTATGCCAGATTTAAACAGGGGTCTGTTCATAACAAGTGATCCAAAAGCACATAAATGGACACTGATTATGAGGGCAAAAGGCTTTTAGCCTACAGCCAAACATTTCTGTGATTCTGTGATTTGTATATTTTGCCTAATTATTTCATTCCATTTCATGTCTATGTTTTGCACAAAGCTTGGGTAGGCTCTCAATGTCTGATCAGTGTGTAGGGTTTATGGAAGGTCAAGATTCTGCTTCCCCCTTACCTAAAAAACTAGAACCGAAAGCTCCACACACTGCCAGAGCCACGGTTACACAGTCCGTCTACGGAGAACTCACCTCGGTTTTACTGTACACAGCACCAAGTTTTTGAATGTGTTTCGCAAGAGTATTCCGTTCATTTTGCTCAACACCAGTTATTAAGAAAACCCGAATGGCAGCACTTCGGCGTTGGCGCTCTCTAGGCATTTTCAATCCAATTTAAACAGGAAGATTGTTTTTCTGTGCATATTTTTTTTCCGCGCCATAATCATCTAAAAACCAAAATTTTGTGAAAAATTAAAAAACACACAAAATCTCACTATTTTGAACTTTTTGTTGTTGTTGTTGTTGTTGTTTTTTAATTGTATCTATTTTGCACAATTGAAAAAACAGTCAAATGACGCAGTCTCTTTAAAAATTGGTGTGCAACTTGAATCACAAAAAGTGCTGAGCAATCATAAAGCCAATCAAACATGAACATAATATTCTTATCTGGAACTGACAATATATATGTATGCGTGTGTGTGTGTGTGTGTGTGTGTGTGTGTGTGTGTGTGTGTGTGTGTGTGTGTGTGTGTGTGTGTGTGTGTGTGTGTGAGTGTTGTTGTTGTTGTTGTTGCTGTTGTTTTATTGTTGCTGTTTTTGTTGTTTTTGTTCTGTTCTTTTTTCAATTTTTCAATGATATTATAAAGCTGAGAGAAAGGTGATGGGCAAGAGAGACAGACAGACAGAGACAGAGAGACAGAGACAGAGAGACAGACACAGACACGGGAAGACAGACACACAGACAGAGACACTGAGAAAGAGAAGACAATGTGTAATCCATATAAACAATAGGATATCTATATATAGATTAGCAAGTAAAAGCTTTCTTACTAAAATTGTCAAACTAGGACATGAAACTGAAGAATGCACAAAGAAATGGAATTATTGTTTCAGTCCAGCTCAGTCACACAGTCCGATGCTCAAAATATTCAAGCATACAAACAGGTATGAAATATTTGTCAATTACATAGAACACATACTGTAATGAAACTACCCCTGGTGTCACAAATTATTCAAAGGAATATTCGTGACATTCTGTTGACAACTAAACGATGTTTGATGAACTTTTGATATCACACAGAGAGAGAGAGAGAGAGAGAGAGAGAGAGAGAGAGAGAGACAGCAGACAGACAGACCAGACAGACAAACAGACAGAGATCTTCAATTAGGGAAAGGACTGAAGTAGGGGTTGTATAAGTTGATAATATTTGATAATAAAATAAATTTATATAACGCCTAGCCTCTAGCTGTACGTGTGTTTTAACTGAGAGACAGACGGACATACGGACAGAAAAAGAAACAAAGACAGGGAGAGGGACTGGTTCAGTGGGAAGACGCGGCACATACCTTTGGGTAAATTTTGGTCAGTTTGGGTAAATTTTGAGGCATTTGGATAGAGTGCGTTCAAAAGTTATATCATCGGCTGTGACAAAATGGCCGCACACGTGGGTCGGATTGTTTTGCCCGGCGAAAAAATACAAGATTTAACAGAATCCGAAAAATCAAAGAAGATCATTTTAGGCCCAGGTTTGCGGACAGAGGGTGAAGATGTCTTTGTGTGCAAGTCTGGGGTTCTGAAATTCAGAGACCCAAATATTTACTGGATCGAATCTCACCAGAAAAGGGTACTTTGAAATTTTGTTCTTCTTTCAGTTTCACTTTCCTGGTGCAATTCTTGCACAGCGATTTGAAAATGATTTATTAATCTTAACAGTGGTAGCAGTTGGGTTAGAATTTTGTTGGCTGCTCGGCTCATTAACGTAATACATTTTTTCTGCAGAGTTGTTTGTTTTGCATACATCAGTACATGTCAGCAGTGACAGTCTGTTAGTAACTTACAGTAATGTAATTAAAGATGAAGTATCCAACCAATCTGTATAATCAGAAAATGACAGAAAAAAGTCTTTTTTGTTTGTTTGTTTTTTTCTTTAAGGGGCATGACCTTGACCAAAAAAATTGAAATTGTTACCGTCTTGTGAGTCAGTGCCACCGAACATGCAGAAAAACAGCAACTTTTTTTTTAAGAGAAAAAAAAAGAAGAAAAAATAAACTCATCTTTGTGTTGAAGGTAGCTAACTTTCTCATCATTGAAAAATTTCCTGCACTGTGGGAGAAGGTGGAGGTGGGGTGTAGTTGTTGGAAAGGTTGGTTTGTTTTGTTTTGTTTTTGTTTTTTGGGTGTGTGTTTTGTGTGTGTGTGTGTGTGTGTGTTATTTTTTTCTTCCTTTTTTTTTTGCGAATTCAGTCATCTTTAATTGACAACTGGAGAGTTCCATGGCCATCTTGGATCTTTTGCATGTGCATCATGAAATCGCATGAGCAATACCAAAGGTGATGGATAGATAGACAAAAGCAGCAAGCATATGCTGTCCTCCAGTTGATAGCCTCCATTGCTCCAACAAAACACTGTACAATGAAGTGTCATCAAATGCACAGTAAGATAACCAAAATATGAAGCAAACGGTTGAACAAAGAAGCTGCTGTTTCACATGTTGTGCTTGTCTTGATCTCCTTTTTGCTCGGAATTTTGGAGAGCTAATTAACTTCAAGAGTACAGATCATGTGACGCACCTCTATAAGTGATGTAAGCACAGAACTTGCCAGTGGTCTATTCAACCATTAGCCATTCAGTCCCAGAGAATTTTGAAAAAAATGATTTTTTTAAAGTGCTCTCCCCTTGCCTGGGAATTTTGAGATTTCAGGGGTAATAAATTTTTTTTTAAATGCTAACTGTAAAACTATAGGAGATACAGAATGAAAGTAAACATTTTTGTGAAGGGAAATGAATGTGGATTTTTTTCCCCCAAGTATTTTGAATACAGGTTGATAACTATAATGGCATTTCAAAGTGAAGATTTTTGTTTTGTTATTTGCAGTAAAACGTTCTGTTTTGTCAGATCAATTGAAATTGAACTTGAAATTAAAAAGTTGTGTGATTGTAACTTTCTGGATTTACTGCAGTATGTGCCTGTGAAAGGGGAGCATGTAATTGGCATCGTCACACAGAAGGCCGGGGACATCTTCCGAGTGGACATTGGAGGAAGTGAGCAGGCCAGCTTGTCCTATCTGTCCTTTGAAGGGGCCACAAAACGCAACAGACCTGACTGCAAGGTAAGTCCAGTCCTGTATTCTTTGATTCTGTTTTGTTCTGGTCCTTGGCATATTTGCATGTATATATGTGTGTGTGTGTGTGTGTGTTCATGTATTTTAGATGGCATTCTTCTGTGGTTTGTGTCTGATTCAACACTTTAGGTTTGTATCACTGTATGTTTTGTAATCATAAAGCTCTTTACTTTGAGATGTTTAAATGCACAACATAATTCTATTATTATTATTATTATTACTATTAGAATTATCATTATCATAATTGTTGTTGATATTAACAGCAGTTATTGTTAATGTTATTATGAAGTTAAAAGTTAAGGTTTGTCCTCAATCGAAGTAAAGTGCCTTTCCCAGAGACACAACGCCATGCTTGGAGCGAGCCTTGATCACAGGTGAACACTGGATCAGAAGTCCCAACCCCTGACCAATTCACCCTCAGCACCTCCCATTGACAGTGCTACATTGCATTATTTCAGGTGGGTGACATGTTATACTGCCGCCTCCTGGTTGCCAACAAGGACATGGAACCAGAAGTGGTGTGCATTGATGGCTATGGTCGCAGTAGTGGCATGGGGGTGGTCAGAAGCGGGGGGTTCCTGTTCAAAACAAGCCTCAACCTGGTCAGAAAGTGAGTAATTTGTATGTATATTGTTACCTTCTGAAACTTCCTTATGTCAGTACAAGAACCCACGGTGAACGTTCTTTTCTCATTGCTTCTCCTCATATTTGGAATAACCTTCCTCATCATATCTGTGCATCTGATTCTGTCTCTGCCTTTCACTCTTCACTAAAAACTCATCTGTGCAAAACCTATCTGTAAGCACTCTCAGCTTCCTTCAGACTTCTTCTCCAGCATCATCCCTGTCAGCTCACTTTGGATGCATAATGAATGAGAGAGGGAGAGTGGGAGGGAGGTGGGGAAGGGAGGGGTTTTGAGAAAGAGTGTTCATGAATGATTCCTGTAATTTGTAACTTTTTCTTTCATGTAAAGCGCTGTGAGTTCTTACAGAGAAAGGGCGCTAAATAAATGTACATTATTATAAGTAGAAATTCTTTTGAAAAAGGACAAATTTTTTGAAAGACTTTTTTTTCAAGAAGGAAAGCCTGAACATTGCAAAGACAGAAATTATTTTCAAGAATCAAGGCTTGTTGCAATCATTCTGGAGAGCTAATTTAAACAAACAGAAAGAATCACTGACTTAGTGGTGTGTGTTCGGGTTTTATTTAGGAGTGAAGAGTTTTGAATGCATTTTTTGTTTTTGTTTTTTTAGCATTTAAATTTTAATGTGTGTTTGCAGTCTGGGTCTGGTTTGCTTTTTGAAACATGAAAGCCCACGAAATTTATTGTACTGTAAATTTTGTACTGTACATCATCTGCGTGTGCGTGTACTGTGTGTGTGTGTATGTGTGTGCGTAAACAAGTGCAAAAGGAAGCCCTTTTTTTTAGGTTGTTTAATTTTCTTGACTTTGTTTCTTTCTTTGACATAATAACATGGTGCAATGAATATTTTACTCTTTTTTTCCCCTTACAGATTGATCAGCACAGAGTGTTGTCTAATGAAGAAGCTGGGCAACAAATTTCCATTCGAAGTGGTGGTGGGAATGAACGGTCGTGTGTGGGTGAAGGGCCGGACCAACAAGGAGACTCTAGCCCTGGTGAATGCCATCTGTTCGTCTGAAAACATGACCAACGAAGAGATCAAGGCCATGTGCAGTCAGCTCTCAGATGACTTAGCAGGAGCTGAATGACAGTGTTCATGTTTGTTTTCACAATGACAGCTAGAGAGAGAGAGACAGAGAGAGAGAGATTCAGATAAACATGAGAGAGAAGATAAAGGGAGAATGTCATTGACAGTGAATCAGAAAAAGTGTGACATTAATTGGTGCATTGAATGATGGTGCGCATCATTGGTAGTGTGTATGGATTTTCAACAAGACGAAAGTTTGTTTTCAGTCTGTATTCATTGGCTAAAACTCCCATGTTCACGCATATTGATGAGTGGGCTTTTGTGTTATCATCATTTTTGTTTCGCCACACAGGCACCCATAACATGGCATGGACTACGGGATCTTTAATGTGCGTATTTGATCTTTTGCATGTGTACCAACATGAAAGGGACAAAGGCATTGCGAGGTCTGCACATGATGACCTGCAAGATCAGGAAGTCTCCACCTTAGATACACCAGTTGGTGATGCCAGATTTGTACCCAAGACCCCCAGATTGCAAGTCAACAGCTCTAATAATTCTTCCGTTGCATCCAGCCATGTGTCTGAGTGATGAAGAGCGAGGTTTTATGTGTGAGTGTGAGAGAGAGAGAGAGAGAGAGATGCATGTGTATGATGGTGTGTGTGTTTGCGTACACATGTGACATTGTGCATAGATTTTAAGGATGTCTGCAAAAATCGATATTGCTACAAAGGGGAGATATGGGTGTTATATTATTGTTGATTTTATTAAATGAAGTAATTTTATAAACTGTTCACCGCCATTCATTTTGCTAGGCTTTAAATGTTCTTTGAGCTTGTTATAATTACATCAGGATTGTCTTTTATTTTGCGTACAAGGATTTTTTAATACTACTAATTACTATTAGTTGTTGTAGGCATAAGTTCAAACATTTGGTTAGAACTGTCTAAAGGCCCAAATGCACTGGTTAATGCTGCTGGTCAGGAATCCGCTTAGCAGATATCGTGAAGATTATATGGATTTGTCCGAACACAGTGACACCTCCGTGAGTTACTGAGCTAAACTGAACTACATGCATGGCTGCATGTTGATGAGGAAGGTAATTTAAAATTCCTAAAGTATTAAGCTTTAACATCTGACCAAAAAGAAGAGAATGTGCTTTGCACAAGGACCTATACATGGGTAGCTTCTGATATAAGTAAATATAAATGAAGAAGCATCATCATAGCAATGGTATGTACCTGCTGACAAGTCTGTGACCTTTTAAGTTTGGTTATGATATCATTATCACTTTATCGATAACATAGCTTCCGATAAGTTAAATACAAGGGCAGTCTTACCTTCTAGTTATAATCACCAAATGATCCTTGCTTTTGACAGTTTCCATCCATGTTTACACTATTTTTTTATGTTTGTTCTAGAAATTTTTATGATGTCCCAAGGACCGCTTCATCAACATGCAATGCAGGAATGCACATTTACGTGTGTTATCAGAAGCTATGTTTTTAAACATTAACTGTTGGGATCCATTATGACATCAAACACTGTTTAAGATTCTTTTGTCTGTTTTTTCATCTGCAAGTAATTTGTGAACCTCTGAAAGAAACAAACATCTGTCTTTAATTATTCAGCTAGCCCTATGATTCAGCTAAACCTGTTTTTTTTTTTGTTTTTTGTTTTTTAATTTAACCTGTTGGCTTTACAACCTTATCTATTCATTATTGTTGTTTGTAGCCCATGTCGAGGGAACTGAATGGAACTGTCACACTGCAGTACATAAGTGATTTAAAGTTTGTATATTGTGATCATGGGTAACAGCATGCGCGACTTCAACGATAATGGCCAATACATATTGATGAAATTGATTATGTGACGACAAACTGTGTCTAAGAAGTGTGCACATCCAATTGTTTCTGACCTAATTTCAGATCTCACCCTCTGAAATTATCCTACTCAGCAACGCTTGGCTCAGGCTTGCCGACACACTGGATTTAGAGAGAACAGGGTGGTCACAATAGAACTTGTATTTTTTTAAGCTCTGTAATTGTTCTTCACATGTCATTGTAATGTGTTTATGGTTTATTTCAAAGGTACAATCCTGTGATTCATTTGTAATCATGGTTACAATAGCAAGGGTAGTGTTATTGAACTGGAACTATCGACAGAAGTTATGAATACATTACTTGGTGGACTGCATGTACTGGAACTATCAGATACAGTTCTTAAATGGGTAAAAAATGATTCACACGTTTTGTCCTTTGTAATGTTCCTTCTTTAAATTGTAGTAATCAGTGTTGACAAATAATTAGAATCAGTTCATTTCAAAGCATTGTAACACATTAAATTTTCACATGTTTATCATGTCAGTTGCATCTTTTACATACACACAGACAAAATAATAATAATAATAAAAATATCAAAGCAAAGGCTTGACTCTGAGGACTGTTGTATGAAGATTCTGAACACGATAGATATTTCATGGTGCAACAATATCATCAAAATGTATATTACTGAAAATAAAAATCCCTTTGTGGAACTGATACATATGATTGGATTCATTACTATTTTGGATTTCCAAATACTCCTCTCAAAATTGGTCAAAAACAGATGTTATCAACAACAAGAACTCCAATATTAAATTCACAGAGATATGTGTTTACCTATTAAGTGTGTGAGCGGAGATTAGAAAAGAGAGATAAACCACTCGCGGCAGGCCCCTTCTTACTGTCTATAACAGTGCTGAAGCCGTTTTGGGGCACACACGCAGTGTGGAAGGGTGGCGGTAAATCACCCTCTCCTACCCCACCCGAAGGAAACTGGTCGGTTCGACGGTTCAGCTGCAGTAAAGCGAAAGTTAAGTTACGCCTGGAATTTCGCACGTGTAGTAAGATTCGCTGTATACAATGAAAACCGATTCATTTTTGCTTTGGTTTTTAGCACGTTTGCATCTGCTTGAATGTAGATAATATAAAAAGAAAATAAAGCAGCTCCCCCCACCAACAAATCCCCCCCCCCTCCCCCCCAGCGCAATGTTGCACATGAGAGAGACAGTTATAAATTATTGAACTGCGTTTTCATAACGCTACTTTTTCTTCACACTTTCTGGTTTACATCACCATTTCTTCAAAAAAAAAAAAAAAAAAAAAAAAAAAAAAATCAAAACATAAAACACATATTCAGCTCTGTCTCTCTTCTAACATCTGTCTATACATACATACATGAATACATACATACATAATTTCATATAGATCTATCAGTATGTAAATCTATATCTATATGTACATAATCATATATATAATTCATATATGTACGAACGCTTCATGTTGCCCGAGCAGACCGTTGTATTGTGCTCTATCTCTCTCTCTAAGTCTCTGTCTCTCTCTCTCGGGAGTTTTACATGGCTGTTAAAAGCATCTACGATTCTGTACTTGTATGTGTTCGTGACCAAGGTATTTATTCAGACTTTTTTCAGCGTCCAAGAGGGGTTAAACAAGGTTGTATGCCAAGCACACAGCTGTTTTCCTTTTTCATCGGTGAATTGGCAGTGGAGTTATCAAAGAAGGGGAGACATGGAATACAAATGATACCTGGCGCAACAGATTTGCTCTTAATGCTATTTGCTGATGATGTTGTTCTCTTGTCTGACACACCCATAGGGTTACAAAATCAATTAAATGCCCTTAAGCAAGAAACAGACAGACTACAACAAACAGTGAATCTCGTTAAGACCAATATTATAGTTTTCCGCAATGGAGGTCATCTTTCGACTCGTGAAAAATGGTGCTGTGGTGATAGGGAAATAAAAGTAACCAATACATATAAATATTTAGGAATGTTATTCACAACAAAATTGAGTTTGACATCTGCGTGGGATGAAGCAAACAGAAAAGGGAAAAAAGGTGTAATCCAAATTATAAAATCACTCAGGAGACTGTGTTCGACTGACGCTTTCCTTTCGTTTGGGCGGGGCAAAGGCAGCTCATGAATAATGAATACGTGCCGCGGCGCAGGCTGCCTGGCTTCAGCAATTTCTCCAAGTGGTTTATCTCTCTTTTCTAATCTCCGGTGTGAGTTGCTGCAGATCTCATGCATGTGCAACATGCACTTACACTGAAAAAAAAAAAACCCCTTTGCAACAAGCGCTGTCCTCTGGAAAAATTCTGCCAAGAAACCACACTGATAGGCACGCAAATCTAATGCACGGACTCGAGGCCTGACTCAGGTGTTTCGGTTATACTGCTGCCAGACATCTGCCTAGAAGATGTAATGCATCATACATGGATTTGTCTGAATGTAGTCACGCCTCTTTGAGAAACTGAAACTGCTTCATAGTTAATGTTTGTCAATGCAAAGCAGTGGTAGCTGAAATCTTATTCAGCTAAGACTTCAGAGACACAAACAGAAAACAGGATTGCTGACATTTCACACTTTATTCATTATTCCTCATCCACCTGCTTTCAAACAGATTTGAATCTGGCTGATGACTCACTCACTGACAATGTCTTTTAAAGCGAACAATGTGTCTGTGTGTGTGTCCGTTTCTCTTAAACTCTCTGGTTTTTTGTTGTTGTTTTTTAAAACCAAAACCAGACATACTAACAGTAACACACACAAAAAATGAAAAGAACCAAAAACATTACAAATTATAGAGCTAACATATATATTGTATATAAGTGTATATGTCTGTGTATATACATTTTTTTTTTAAATCTGGAAAACACACACACACACACATGTGCGCACACATACATAAAACAATGAAATAAAAATCACTGACACATAATCCGAAAGAGAGGTAAATAAATCTCACACACACACACACACACACACTGAAATAAAAATCACTGACACAATTCAAGAGAGAGGTAAATAAATCAGTAATCAGAAAACACAACATGCTCACACACACACACGTCTCATGGTAACTTCTTTCAACACACAGCATACATATCTGCATACACAATACATTAACTTAGTCTGGGCTTACTAAATCTGGCACAGCACCCTGCACTAGCTGAGTAATCGCACTTTTCTTTACTGTCACCTTTTTTTTTTTTCTTCTTTTCTTTTTTTTCTTTCTTTTTTTGTGAGAGTCAGGATTGAACTGGGGAAAAAAAATCTAAACTAATATGATCTGGCACACAGAAGAGCCAGCAGTCACCAAGAATCTGCCATGATCCATTGGGCTACCGAAGATTTCATGTGGATTCCACAAAGCTGATTACAAACTGAGTTACTCAGATGGACTGCAAGCTAAGGAATGGATCTTAAAATTAGGTCTTTGCACACAAGGACAGTCCAAAACTTGACAAGCATGCATTCCCCCCACCACCTCTTCAGACACACATGTATGCATACGTACATTGAAAGACTTCCCAAAAGGCACACACACACACACACACTTATGTACATAAATTAAAATTTGGGTGTTCACATTCTCAAAAGAACTATTACCTGTCAACAACTGATAATGTGATCATATCTGGAACTGAATTTTTCTATGGTCCAAGTTTTGTAGAACAGAATAACAAAATGTGTTTGTGGACAGAGTTCATGTGTTTGCACGTGTGGGAGTTGAAACCTATTTAAAAATTAGTTAAGATTTAGTTGATTTTATGCATGTGTGTAAATGTATACTTAAACTTGAAAATATTGATGAATTAATTGGATCCAAGACTGCCGAAGGATACATACTCTTTTTGTGTGTGTGTGTGCAACTAGCAATTACGCACCTCACAGGCAGAAAACTAGTTCAAATCACACAAAATGAGATTGCAGAATGCAAGCTGAACAACTTGCAGAGACATTTTACAGAAGGAAAGCTCACCTGAACACAGTATGTATACAAGATATGAAATTTTTTTTCCTATTTACCTTTCTCATTTAACTGGTCTACTCCAGAATAAAGGCAACATATTAAAAAAAGAATGATTAAGTTAAAATACTCTCCCATCTACCACCACCCTCTCCCCTTCCTACTATCCCCGTGATACATCTTTATGGGGCTTCTAAATAATCTCTGAGAAGGAACAGAAGAATGCATTTCATGTGGAGCCACACACAGAATGTTAAGCAAAATAAAACCATCACTTCCACAGAGCAAAGCAGAGTGCTGAAGTGGATTGGCAATGATCCCACTTCAGTTGACTTTACCCTCATCGCACCATCTCTTTTCAACAACAGCTGTTTCCAGCACCGGGTATGTTTCTGGACAGCAAATCAATACCGTGCCAAATGGCTTGCAAGACCACACACACACGAAAAAAATGAAGGTCACCCCTGTCACATAATATTGCTCTCTGGCAAACAGAAGCTCAAACAGCAGTTTCCCTCCTCAGCTTCACTTTAAGAATGCAGTGACCTTCTTTCTGGAAGTCATGAAGTCCAACTGCAATATTGGCTCTTTAATGTTTTGGTGACAGAAACTGAGCATATTTAATTATTTTTACCCACTTTAATAATACTAACTGGACAGTTAAAAAATTCACATCCTGTTCCAATGTTACTGAAACCTATTATGCCATTCTTCACCTGAGACCCAAAGCATGAACAATTTACATGACTTGGGAGGGGCTTTCAGACGCCCTAGGCCCTCATGTTCCAAGTTCATCAATCAGATCTAAAGATGGACCTAAAATCATTATCTACATGAATCTAGATTAAATGCTGACAACACTTTGAGAACAGACAAAAAACAATAACATAAAATGAAACAAAGGAGTCTGTCAAGCTGGATTGACTCCTTAAAATCAATATCCTTGGTTGTTGTTTTTTGTTTTGTTTTTTGATTGCCGCCTCAACAATGCTTTCACAGTTGCTCCTCAGCTCTGAAGTTGCTGAGCACAGGTCCAAAAATGAGTATCACAAAACACAGCATGTGCGGGCTCAAATACCGCTTGTCGTGGCGTTAAACATTGAAGCTCTCCCCACAACCACAAGTTCCTTTGATGTTTGGATTGTTGAAGATAAACTCTGACGACAGTTTTGTTTCTACAAAGTCCATTTCTGTGCCGAGCAAAGTCAGCTGTGCTTTGGAGTCGATGTACACCTTGACACCTGCAACACACGAGGTAACTGTGGCAAGAGGCACACACATGATATATATGTGTGTGTGTGTGTGTGTGTGTGTGTGTGTGGGTATACCACAGACTAAACAAATAATGGCACAATGTACTTAACTGATCCACAGAATATTCTTTTCACTTTATACAGTCTGCCTTCAGTGCTCAATATTCACAGTCTGCCTTCAGTGCTTTGATTCTCTGGTCAGCGAATGCAAAAATAGTCTTACACTAAGTTACAGGCGAGTGACCTGAATGAGAATGCTGTATCTGGCTGTTAATCAGACATTACAGGACACATCCCGCATATGGGTGAACAAAAAGTGAATGGACTCAATTGTTTGGTCCCCCCCACCCTCCACTCCCAACTGGTCTCTCCTCACCTGCATGTGTGCAACAAATTACAGAAGAATACTGAAAGAAACAAAGCAGAGAAAGAGGTGGAGCTGAATGTAAAATATATTGAAATGTGGAGAGGAAGGGGTGGGGGAGGGGACATGGGGGATGGGGGGGGATCCAAACAAAAAAAGAAAAAGACTGCATTCATCTATCATTACACACACACACACACACACACACACACACACACATCTGTTGATCATTTTGTAAGTTGATGATATCAAAGCATTTCCACAACAATACCAGATTAAATGATTATATCTAAGCTCAACAGTGTGGATTTACTGACAGTGCATATGCACTCTGTCCTATATCAGGATAATACTTGTTAAGTTATTTCTTAGTTTCTTTCCCCCCCCCCCCCCCTTACCCTATAAAAAAAAATATTCAGTCTCCCCCAAAATGATGTCAACATGTCACTAGCTGCTATCTTTATCCAATTATTTTTTTTTTAAATGTTAATAAAATGAAATAAAATTTTAAAAACCCTGAAAACTCAAAAATATTTGTTGTTTCTGAAGTAGTGTGTTGAAATAGCCGATGCTGCAAATATGAATTAGAAAAAGCACTGTTCAATAATTTGAGTGGAAAAATATTAACAATTAAATAATAATCAGAAAAAAGAAAGAAAAAAAAGGCATTACCAACAATCTAAAAAGAACACATTTGGTTTAAACATTTTCTTTCTTTCTTTTTTTTAAAATATTTTTTTTATTCATGCAACAAGCAAATTTCAGTCTTTGATATTGGCAGTATCGAAAGAAAACTTGAGTAAAAAACACTGCTTACCATCTTGGATCACCTCCTCATCAAACTTGCCCTTTTCCTCAGCGTACTCTAGAGTGTAACTGAGACCATTGCACCCACGGGTTTTCACTCCTATTTTGACACCCGCCTGCGAGACATGGCAAATCCAAGATTAAAAGAAACCCCAATTAAAAATGATAATAATATTAATAAAAACATTACAAATACATTCAGATTAACCCTATGAGTGCCCCAGGACAGAAATTTCTGTCCCCTTCTGGTGTGCAAAAAAAGTGCCCCAGGATGGAAATTTCTGTCAGTGTCATGTCAAGGCAGAAATATTCTTATCACAAAATCTTTTCTTTTTTTTTCAAAGTCATTATAGGACAGCCTGTTCATTTTCCTGTCAGAAAAGTACAGGCAGGTTATAATAACCTGATATATATACTTTCTTTTAGTAGTTTGCATGCTAGCATTAAAAAAAAAAAAAAAGAAATCATTACCCTCCGTGACCAAAACATTCCTTGGCAGCATGAAATAGGCTTAGCATGAAATAGGGTTCAGACTGTAATGTTAATTTGCTGGGATATAAAAAATTCTAAAGAATTTTCTGTGCATGCAAGTGTGCAATGCTACAAACCATTTCTGCACATAAAGGGTGATTATATAAGTAATTTTACAAACAAAAAAATCTAGTTTTGCTCATACTGTCATAGCATAAAATAATAACATTGGTAACCAAGTACAAATATAACAAATTATGAATTGTCCAAAATTTTCGCCAGTTTCAAAACACCCCTGTGTTCAACTTCAGCTGTTAATAAAATCTTCCTTTTTGTTCAATTATCTCCCAAAAACCATTTGCTTCAAATCAACAATCGGTGTTCACTCTCCTTCCTATCTAATCCTATCCTCAAAAGTACAAACCTACCATACTCTCCAGCCTACCATGTCCTGAGACCATCCACAAAACAGTCAACAGTTCTCCTGTAATGTGGGGAAAATGACTGGTCACTAAATGAAAGATATACATATTAAGTTCTACCATGCTACCAAATTTATTCAGATTATAAACTTCATTTCTATTTCACTCTGCCATGGATAAACCTTTTATGAAAAATTGACAATTTACTTGATAATCAGAATCAATAGTTCTGCGGTATCACTTAGAAGCAATGTATTCTAGTCAACAATAATGAGACTGGCGCACAGAAAAACCAGAAGCAATAACTGTTTTCTTTGTGATGGTCTGGTAAATGACATAATACATATACAACTTACCATCTCTGGCTTTTCTTCCATTAAGGTCTTCAACTTTGTCACAGCATTCTGTGTCTGGAAATATATTTTCAAGAAAATTCACTGTGATGATAACCTAACAGCATCCCCCCACTTCTCTCCACCCAAACAACTATACCCCCCCCCCCCCAAACAACCATACCCCCCCACTCCCCCCCCCCCCCCGCATCCCCCCCCGCATCCCCCCCCCCCACACACACACACACACCTCTCTCCACCAAGTAGCTATCAAGCAATAAATGGTCATTGTATTTTCCACCTTAAAATAATCAGTGTTCATTTTTCTTGCATAATTTCAAACCAAGGCCTCTAAGACCTTTCTCCTGGCTAACAGAGATGCCAACCTCCAAAGACAAAAGAGAGGAGCACCTCCATACGACAAACTCACCTACACAAAATGGTTGACATTGACAGTAACATTATCTATTAGTATTATCCCAATGACATAGTTTTCTCTTACTAAGTCTCAGTTTGAAGACATGAGATTCTATAATCATGAAATTTACTGAAACAAGCAGGGGGAATTTGGGGACTCCATTTCATAGTTCATAAATTGAAAACCTTTAAAACAAATCAGCAGTCAAAAGTATATCTAGAGGAAGGGGTAAAAGGAAAGGGAACCACTGGAAGGGTGCAGGGGGCAGATGCCCCCAAGAAACTGAATCAAAAATAATTAAAAGACCTTCGGAAGGTTCTCATACAATCAAAAATAAAACAATTTCACCCTGAAAAGTGTTGAATAGATCTAGGGCATGGTGAATCACTACACTGGTTATGTTTCTATCCATAGATAAACAGAGAGAGAGAGAGAGACAGACAGAGACAAAGAGAGAAGTTTTGTTTTCATTGTCAGTATACATGCATGTGTGAGTGTGCACACACGTGTGTGTGTGTGTGTGTGTGTGTGTGTGTGTGTGTGTGTGTGTGTGACAGACAGACAGACAGACACACAGAGAGAGAGTGCATTTGAATTTCAATTCTGTGTATGCAGGAGAGAATGTGTGCGTATGAGAGAGACAGAGACAATGTGAGAGAGAGTTTATTTGCGTGCATGCTTTGTTTTCAATGCATTTCATGTATGTGTGTGTGTGTGTGTGTGTGTGTGTGTGTGTGTGTGTGTGTGTGTGTGTGTGTGTGTGTGTGGTCTGTGTGTACATGTGTGTGTACATGTGTGTATGAGTATGTGTGTGTGTGTTTCCATGAATGTGTATTCTTTCCAATGCAACACAACAATATATTATAATACATATTCATTCATCCATTTGGAAATTAAAATGTTCATCCATAGATTCATCACTCACTAAGTCACTTGACACAATATCCTAGCCTCCAAACAGACAAAGCCAAGTCAAACGCACTCACAACGTGACAAAGGTTGAACAAAAGACCACCCTCCAACAGCACCCTGTGAGTGTTGGAGTTTAGATTTTTTTTTTCTATTATCATTATAATGTCCAATGTTGTGGCAGTTACAATCAACTGTAAAATGTATACTCCACATTCTCCATAGATTATCTAATTCAGAGGAAGACTGAATGCTATGTCATATTGAGTCATATATTTTGAAGAGAAGTTGGGATGCCAATATGGTGAAAGACTTATGGCAGAACTTTTGCATTTTTTATTTGAATGCTCTGATAATATTAGTCTTTTAAACGGCTGTGGTCTTGCATGTGGCACATTAAAAGTAATATCATGACTGCTGGTGTGTGGATTTATCCAATCTTATTCAATTACATATCATCATTTTGTGAAGTTCTTATAGCTCAAGCCCAAAACAATACTAAAATAGCATCAGCGTGTGCTACATAAATCATTTCAATGCTTCATCGTTATCACTGTCTGAAAGCGTATATGGTTTGTCCGAACGCAGTGACGCCTCCTTGAGCTACTGAAACTGAAACTGATATAATATGTATACATATGAAACCTAGTTTCATAATCACCGAAATCGCCTGTTTCTTATTGAATGGGGGCACCGAAAGTCCATACCAGTTACTAAATACTTTTGTTATGTATTATGATGGGATACGGAATGCCTTTCAAATTTATAGTCTACGTGTCGTATATATCGTCCTCTTACGATCTTGTTTTTTGTTTGTTTTTGTTTTTTTTAAATTCACTGATCATGAGCTTTCTGAACGTCTGAAGCCATGAACTCAACTGAAGGTCAATAACAATCTTGCGTAAGACCGAATATAACGGCAATGATAAACGTTCACATAAACAACACATAATGCATTTCAAATAAGATTAACACAAACTGCTTACCAGTACGAGCGGAGCTCTCTGTGGAGTGAGCTTCTTCCTCGAAACAGCCCGCACAGTTGCTCGGCCAATGGCCCGAGCAGCCATCTTCGATGTTGCGTAAATAGTAAGGTTTGTCTGCTGATACTTCCTGTATGCGTCTTTCGAACCAAGTTGCACAATGATATATCAAAGGATTATAGAATATATGAAAAACAGCCAATTACTAGTGAAAAAATTCATACCGATTATATAATCGGTTAAACAATCATAATGAATAAATACAACAAACATAAAATTGTTTTGGCCGTAACTATAGAACATGCGCACTCGAGGCGACAGGAAGTTAGCAGTCGAAATTGCACCAGTGTGCATCAAGACCAAACGTGGACTTCTGACATCCACGTACAGACGTATTGATTTTTCGTAAGACAAGACAATGGCAGCGTCTGGTGTAGTGGTCATCGACGGCAGTGAGCTCGAAGGGGTATTCCTTTTTTTTCTTTCTTTTTCCCCCCCTTCTTTCTTTCTTTTTTTTTCCATTTCTAGTGAGCTCTCCAGCTTGCAAGAGTGTGTGTGTGCGGGCGCGCGTGCGTGTGTGTGTGTTGTGGGGGAGCGTGTGCGCGCGCGCGCGCGCGTGCATACCACAGTGTACGTGACTGTAGTGTAAATGTGTGCGTGTGTGGACGCGCGTGCGCATGCATACGTTGCATGTCACTAAGTGTGAAAGTGCTATTTTTGTGAAAGTTCCCCTCGTTCCCTAGTTGACTGAGCTTTGTTGGAGTCACTCTCTTTATGTCTGATCTGTCTGTCAGTTTGGTAGGTCGGTCCTCCTTGTGTGTGTGTGTGTGTCCCAGCCTCAGTCTGTGTCTTTGTGACTGCCTGTCTATGTGTCTCTCTTCAACTTTCACTTGGAAGGATGATGTATTTTCCTCTCTCTGTACCACTGTATCATCTATCTCACTCTCACACAACACACACACACACACACACACACACACACACACAGTGACACACACACAAACACAGTGACACACACTCGCGCGCACACACACACACACACACACACACACATTTATAAATCAGTGTAATTCTCACACAGGGAGGTCAGATCCTGAGAAATGCGGCTGCCTTGTCCTGTTTACTGGGACAGGGAATCACCGTCAACAACATCCGTGCAGGCCGCAGCAACCCAGGGCTAAGGTGAGTAAACATATTCTGACTGCTAGGTATATATGTTAAATTACAAGCACATTTTTGTTGCCGTATTGTGAAATCAAAGTGTGTACCATATATATATATGTGCGTGTGAGTGTGCGTGTTTGTCATTGTTTGTGTATGTGTTTGACATGCTGTGTGTCTGTGTGTGTGTGTGTGTGACACAATCTGTGTGTGTGTGTGTGTGTGACTCAATCTGTGTGTGTGTGTGTGTGTGTGTGTGTGTATGTAACTGTCTGCGATTTGAATTTTAGATAAAGCCACTACTAAGCAGAATATGTTCATGACAATTATGCACGTTCTCATACACACACACACACACACACACACACACACACACACACTTGTATTCTTGGAGCTACATTATGTACATGAATACATATTATACTGATGTGTTCTTACACTAAGTTACAGACAGTCAGATGCATGAGCATACAAATATATAATCATATACGCTTTTATTATAAAACGTGAATGGAATTGTCCTAGTAAATACAGCACACACACACCTGATGAAAGTGATATCACTGCAAACAAACAAACAACAAACAAATGATAATAAGATAACAGAAAGAAGAAAACAGCATGCATATATGTATATTTATTCAGTCTCCCAATTTGAAATGGATTAAGAAAATAAACCGTGTTACTGTCACAGCGTTAGTGGTTGAATTGTCTTCTTCTTCTTCTTCTTCTGCGTTCGTGGGCTTCAACTCCCACGTTCACTTGTATATACGCAAGTGGGCTTTTTACGTGTATGACCGTTTTTACCCCGCCATGTAGGCAGCCATACTCCGTTTTCGGGGGTGTGCATGCTGGGTATGTTCTTGTTTCCATAACCCACCGAACGCTGACATGGATTACAGGATCTTTAACGTGTGTATTTGATCTTATGCTTGCGTATACACATGAAGGGGGTTCAGGCACTGGCAGGTCTGCACATATGTTGACCTGGGAGATCGTAAAAATCTCCATCCCGGTTGAATTGTCAATCCTAAGTGTTTTCTCTTACCATTTATCCAACCACCCATTTTTTAAATATTTTTACCGAAAATTTGCACAGTCTGCACTTTGAGGTATGGCAGGAACATAACTGCAAATTGTACTGCAGTGCAACCAGGAGCTTTTTTTTTTTTTCATCCCCTGAAACAGATTATCACTGCTTACATGGCGGGGGTGAAAATGATCATACATGTAAAAGCCCAAAATGTGTTTGAGTGAATGTGGGAGCCACAGCCCATGAATGAAGAAGACCAAGAGCAACAAAACATTTTTTTTTTTTTTTTGCTGCCTTATCATCTGCACCGTTTCAGTGGCATTACTCCCACGCCGCTCATTTAGATTCCCCCATACACGGCCACACCCGGGTCCGTCTGTCACAGTTCCAGCTTCGGCAGTCCGCATGGAACCATCGATGTTTGGTTGCCAGGAGGCCACACACCAGAGGAGACCCTGCACTGCTGCTGAGTCACTTCGGTGGTGTTCCATGGTGCCTGTTCTGACTCAATGTACTGAGGACACCACCTTCTAAGCCCCCTACTAACGACAACAATGGCTTAGTCGCGGAGCCAGACTGAGTGAGCGTCCCTCCCATAGTGGAGACCACCACCACGTCCCTCAAACAACAGCCCCCCATGAATCTGCTGACACTGAAAACACTGACAGGACTCAACCCAAGCACAGAAGTGGAGGTGTATCGAAACTGAGGTCACCATGAGAGCAGGGCATGAAAGGCCATAGACTTTGAGACTGTTTTGTTTATATTGATGATGATGAAGGACTTCATTAAGATTTTGACTTTTTTCAAAAGTTAAACTTACACACACCAGTTTGTAGGTTCACTTAGCTACTAAAAATAAAAAATAAAATAAAAATAAAAATTAAAGTTTTGAAATAGTCTTTCTTATTTGAAATGTCACTCTCCTATCAGATTTGAAGGTTTTTTGTGGTCAAACTTATCAAATGAACTAAACTTATCCTTTTCTCCTCCCCCCCCCCCCCCCCCCCCCCCCCAATTAAGGCCACAACACTTGACGGGTTTGAAACTGATTGCTGAACTGTGCGGTGGCAAACTGGTTGGGGACCAAGTTGGTTCCTCAGAAATCACGTTTCAACCAGGCCAGATCAAGGCTGGCAGCTATAGGGCCGACACAAAAACTGCAGGGTGAGTGTTTTGACTCCAGGTGTTTATTAGTGGTGGTAGTTGTCGTTGGTGGTGATGGTTGTTGTTGTCGTTGGTTGTGATTGTTGTTGGTGGCGGTGGTGGTTCTGGTTGTGATTGGCTGTAGGTGTGGTGGTGGTTGTCAGTAGCTTTGGTTGTTGGTGTCGGTGGTGGTGATGGTGGTTGTGGTTGTTGTTTGTCGTGGTGGTTGGGGTTGTGATTGTGGTAGTTCGTTGTTGGTTGTGATTGTTGTTGCAGGTTGTTGTTGTTGTTGGTTTTGATTGTTGTTGTTGATGGTGGTTCTGGTTGTTGCTGGCTGTGGTGGTTGTGGTTGATGGTGGCGGTGGTTGTGGCATTAGTAGTGAAGGTTGTTATTGGGATATGTGTGTGTGTGTGTGTCTGTGTGCATATGTGTGTGCACAGATGCATTCATACTTGTGAGCAGTCAAACATGCATAGATGCTGCAAGTGCTTGTTTGTTTTTATTAGTTGTATGTCAGGATGAGTGTGCGTGTGTATGCGCATGAATGCAAATGAGCGTGTGTGCGTTTGTGTGTGTCTGTACGTGTATATGGGATGGTTTCCCAGCGAGATGGTTGTCTTACATTTTTTTTTTTTTTACATTTTGCAACACTTTATTGCAAACTTTTGTCACTTCATGGTTGCGGAGTTTGTAGTTACTATTTCAGCATCCATGGGCTGCAATTCCCATGTTTACTTTTTTATATGTGTGTGTGTGTGTGTGTATGAGTGGGCTTTAATGTGTATGGCCATTTTTACCCCACCATGTAGGGAGCCATGCACTGTTTTTTGTTTGGGGTTTTTTTGGGGGGGGGTGTATGCTGGGTATGTCCATGTTTCCATAATCCACCAAACACTGACATGGAATCCAAGATCTTTAATTTGCGTATTTAACATCCTGCATGTGTATAAACATGTAGGGGGTTTGGGCACTAGCAGGTCTGCACATTATCTTGACCTGGTAGATTGGAAAAATCTCCACCTATAACCCACCAAGTGTGCCGAAAACGGGAAACTTGTGCCAGCCTCCAGTGCTGTAACCATTCTACCACAGCATCATCCATCCATTTCATTCAGACCACAAGGCCAAATTTTGTAGTTGTTTTTTATATTATTTTGCTTTTGCACAATGTGTGTGTTTGTGTGTGTGTGTGTTTGTGTGTGTGTGTGTGTGTGTGTGTGCGCTTGTTTACTTCATCATTATCATTTGTTTATTCATTCATTAAAATACTGATTGTTTATTCAATAACTTCTGTCTGTCTGCACATCCACCTGATTATTACATACATGATAATAAAAAATAAAAAAAAAGAATGGTATTCATACTACAATAATTTCAGCAAACATTCACATGAATGAACATGGTATGACATGTCTTTTGAAACCAAAATCTAGCCTGTCACTGGATGCATGACATGTTAACGCCCAGTGCATTTGGAACACATGTACCAGTTTCACTCAAACCAAGAGGAGATAGTGTAAGGGAAATAACCCCGTGTTTGATCTAAAGTCCAACAGTAGATTACGTCCCTTCAATTTTGCTCTGAAGCAAAACGAAACTGTCCCAGGAAACTTTTTGTTTTTTTCTGCCCCCGAAAATTTTCTCTCATTTGAAAAAGCCAGTTCATGAAATAACAAAAAAATGGATTTGATTTAATCTGTATGTTGATAGACAGAGGGACAGGGAATAAGGTGGCAAAAATGAACAGATCCATTGTCACACAAAACGCATTCATCATACACAAACTGCAAAAGGTATGTTTCCCTGATTTATTTCTTTTGATTTGATTCCCTCCCCTCTTCATGCATTAAAATCTGAAATTCCCTCAGTACACGTGTATTCCTTGCCCAACCACCCACACACTCCCTTGCCCACTCCTCCCCTCCGTGTTCTGGTGGGTTGTGTTGGCCCAGCGGTAACATGTTTGCCTCAGAAGCAAGAGAATCTGAGCGTGCAGGATCAAAACCCACTCTTGCCGAAATTCTCTACCCCTCAAGGAGAGCTTGAGTGGTGGTCTAGACTCTAGTCATTCAGATGAGATGACGAACATGAGTTCCTGTATGTAGCATGCGGTTAGCGCACTTATAAGAACCCACAGCAAGAAGGGAATTGTCCCAGGTAAAAGTTTGTTGTTAAATTCACTCTAATATGTATGTGTGTGTTTGTGTGTGTGTGTGTGTGTAAGGGAGGGACATTTGTATATATGTGTGTTTGTGTGCGTGTGTGTGTGTGTTTGTGTGCATATGACTGAAGCCTGACAGAGTGAATGACAGAGAAAAGGAATGATGAGTGCCTAAAGGCAGCTCTCAGTCCCAGCCTGTCGCATGAATGACTCTGTGTTTGTAAAGCGATTGGACCTTCAGACCATGGTCTCTGATTGAGGATAGGCGCAAGTTAAGCATCCATATCTTCTTCTTCTGCGTTCACTCGTATGCACACGAGTGGGCTTTTACGTGTATGACCATTTTTACCCCACCATGTAGGCAGCCATACTCCGTTTTCGGGGGGTGTGCATGCTGGGTATGTTCTTGTTTCTATAAACCACCAAATGCTGACATGGATTACAGGATCTTTAACGTGCGTATTTGATCTTCTGCTTGCATATACACATGAAGGGGGTTCAGGCACTAGCAGGTCTGCACATATGTTGACCTGGGAGATCGGAAAAATCTCCACCATTTACCCACCAGGCGCCATCACCGTGATTCGAACCCGGGACCCTCAGATTGAAAGTCCAACGCTTTAACCACTCGGCTATTGCGCCCTTCACATCCATATCAATCAGTCAGTGCTCCTCAAACGAAAGATGACTGTCCATGCTTTTCTCTGACAGGAGTGTTTGCCTGATCCTGCAACTGTCACTGCCAATCGCAGCGTTTGCCAGTGACACTGTCACTGTCACCTACCTTGGTGGCACTGACACAGATATGGCACCCCCAGTAGATCATTACCGCATAGTAAGTTGTGTTCTGAATGAAGTGTGAACTGATCTTAAAAGTTAGTGTAGTAGTAGTGTGCAGTTCTTTTCTTCTCTCTGCCAAGCCTGTGGAGGTCTCTCTCTCTCTGTGACTAATGGTCTCTGATTAAAGGAAATAATTGCCTCTGGACTCATGAAGCTGATACTGCAGCATGGAGTTGAATGTTTTTTGTTTGTTTGTTGCTTTTTTTTATTTATTTTTTAACCTTCAGTCTGTATGGATAGACAGATAGCTATGAATATATGATTCAGTATGTGTGAATGCAGAAGGAGAAGAAAAATAGGATACTCCACTAACTAGTTTGGGCGCACCAGCACAGTGCGGCAACTTCATAAACCAGACAACACTTTCAGAGAATGAAGCAAAAAGAAAACTGGCAGTGGATTTGGCAAAGACAAAGTTTTAGATCCAAGTGATTTTTTTTTTTTAAATGGTATGCACACTCACAAACACACACACACAGACACACACACACACACAGACACACACACACACACACACACAGACACACACACACACACACACACACACACACACACACACACATACACACACACACGTCTTCTTCTTCTTCTCCCTTTGCTCTGTGAAGAGTCACTTGGGCGCCGCACAGAGGAACAGTTCACCAGATTCCTCCAGGTCCGTGGGCTGTGTGTCAGAACCTGGGTCTCTGCAAAAGGTTTTTCGGTCCATTCTGCAGTGTTGTCAGTCCATCGTGTTTTTGTTTTTTTTGTCTTCCCCTTCGTCTCCTTCCTTCAACAGTTTCTTGGAAGATTGGGTTGTTGTTGTTTTTTTTTACCAAAGCCATTGGATCTTGTTATGTGATCTTTTTTTTTTTTCCTGAACTGATTGTCAGTGGCGATATGATCAGTGTGACTGATATTTACTATCTTTTGCAATAACACCCCTTTTCCACAGCTGGGATACACATGCATGCATGTGCACACACACACACACACACACACACATACACACACACACACACACACACACACACACACACACACACACACACACACACAGAGAGAAAGCAATACAAAATTAAACCAGTCCCATAACATCAAATTGGCCTTAAAAGAAAAGAATGAACGGGTGTGGTTGGGGAACGAACTGAGCACTGAATTCTCGCCCAGGTTTCGATGAGTTCGATGCCCAGTTTCATGTGATGCATATATCAACGTTTGGTGGGTTATGGACACGAGAACATACTCAACACACACACAAACACTCCTCCTCCTGAAAATGGAATTTGGCTGCCTACTTGGCATGTACACATGAAAGCTCACTCGTAGATGTACGAGTGAATGGGGCAGTTGCAGCCCATGAAGAAGAAGAAGAAGCAGAAAAGAATCAATTGGCCAGTCAGCTAACAGCACCTTTCGTCTGTGTTTGTGTGTGTGCGTGTGTGTGCGTGCGTGCTGTCGTAGGAGTATATGCCTGTTGATGCAGGCGGCTCTTCCCTGCCTGCTCTTCTCCAACGCCCCCACACAGGTCACTCTGCGGGGTGGCACCAACGCAGACATGGCTCCTCAGGTTGATTACACTTTGATGGTGAGTTTGGTTGGACTGCATGCATTCGTGTTGCTGAGGGGGATTTCCAAATCTCAGTCTGAGGAGGATCAGTGTTTGTGTGTGTGTTTGTGTGTGTGTGTGTATGTTTGTGTGTGTTTGTGTGTGTGTGTGTGTGTGTGTAAAACAGATTAGTTTTTGGTGAGCTTCTGAGGCAGTAAAGGGTGACATCTCTTGATAAATGCTGAACTTTGTAAATGAGACAAGATGAGAGAAAGTTTTGCACAAAAACAATTGCAAACAAACAACAATAAAATAACTATAAAATTAATAGCCCCGTTTCCAGAGCCAATATCAAAATGTAAACAATATACAGATCTGTTTTAAATTAGGTTGGTAGATTTTTTTTTTTTTTTTTTTTTTTTTTTTTTTTAATATATCAAAACCTCCTCAGTAAATTTCTAGATAAAAAAAAAAAAAAAAAAAAATTCAGTTCTGTGGTGCTCTCTAGACAAACATTGGGGGCATTTGTTCAGCTTCGCATTCCTGTCTGCCCAAGCATGAACCATGAAGTAATTGTTTGAATCATTTGGCATACTGAATGGAGCAAAAGAACTGCACACTATCATTTGCATTATTTGGAAGAAGAAAAGAAAACCTTGTATAATACTAGAAAGCATGTGTTTTTTTGTGTTTTTTTAATTGTGATTTTCTGTATGTCTGTCATTTTTCTATTTTCATTTTGTTTCTTTTACATTTTAAGCCTTTGGATTTTTTTTCTGGATCAATGACCATGCATGCCTTGGAGTGATTGAAAGTTGTGTAGATAATCTACCCAAACATTCTTCCGGTGCAGAAAAAAAAGTTTGACTAAGACTAAGACTGTAGATTGTAAAATGTTAGATATGAAGGCATAATTCGGGAAAGGTATGATCAAGTATGAAAACTGATTAAAGAATAAGCAGTTTGAATGTAGTATAAACTTTAAGTTCAGCAATGCCTGGCATCTTCATTCATCAAACACAAAGTAAAACAAGAAATATGAAACAAGAAAAAACAAACAAACTATGACTACTTATTTACAGAGGTCTCCATTCTTCTAGCAGACCATGAAATTTTATGATAGAATCATTGTTTCTGCCACTGTTTAATCAGTGATTTGTTTAATTTCCAGGTTTTCCAGCCCATTGCTGAACGATTTGGAATGAGATTTCAGTGCGACATCAGAAGACGGTGAGCTGCTTTTTAGTTTTATTTTCATTTTTCATTCCTCCTTCAACATAGGTTCAGTATGATATTTTTTTTAGAAATTGTTTTTTTCTTTAGAAACAGTTTTGTCTTTTTCTTCTGTCATTGTGCTTGATCAAGGCAAAGTAATGATGACTGCTAGGCACATCAGTTTTTTATATCATGAAAATCTGTAAAAAAAATTAGACTGTTTCTCTTGGCTTCACTTTTGTCTTTTTTTGCACCCGTGACACCGCTATGTTCTGAGGTGTATATGTATGTGTATATATGTATTTGTGCATCTGTGTTCGGGTTTGTATATGTATGCTGTTGCTTTTATTTAATATATTACCATTTGTAGTGCTTACATCAGTTGAATCTACAAGGAGCTCAGCCCAGGACCCCAAAAGAGCATGATCAGTGTGTGTGTGTGTGTGTGTGTGTGTGTTTATATATACATGTGTTTATATATATGTATATATATATATATATGTAGATATATGTATGTATACAGAGAGAGAGGGGGGGAGAGAGAGAGAGAGTTTATTGCAATCAGGATTGTAATATTTGTGTCAATTCTGGTTTCCTTCATGTACTGGTTAGTGGATGTGGGTGCATGAGCATATTATTTTGGCATGTGTTTCTATGTGTAGTGATATGGAGAGTGGGGGGGGGGGAGAGGGGTTAAAATGAAATGCAAAGCGTTTTGAGCAGCATCTCTGGAAAAAAATGCGCTATATGAATGTTTGTTATTAGTATTTTTATAAGTACACTTAGTGTTCGTTGTCCAGAAAAGTAGTTTTCATCATTTCTATCATTCCTTCTTTCTTTGAGTTTGATCATTTGTACGTGTTGTAGTCTTCAGTTTTTATGTTTTTCTTCACAAAGTGATATTTGTATCTGTGCATGTGTGTGTGTGTGTGTGCACGTGGGGTTCTCACATATGTGCACAAACGCATGAACGAATCAGAAAAATCATACTGACCAACACTGCTGAGATAACAAAGTTATTCTGATTCTGATTCTGAAAGTGTTCATGAGTGGTTTTGTATTGAAAAGTAAATGCTGGATGTCCATACTGTCTTGTGGTATACACACAGGCTTTGAGCTGAAGGATGTACACTTTCAGAATCAGAATAACTTCATCGTCTCAGCAGTGTTGGTCAGTATGATTTTTTTTTTTCCTGATTCATTTTTTGTCACGCTGGTGTTAGAATTCTGTGTGCACCTGTGTGTGTGTGCAGCGGGTACTATCCTAAAGGTGGTGGGGAGGTGATGACGACGTCCCACCCCACGAAGGTGCTGATGGCCACAGAGATAACCGAGAGAGGGGAGATCACTCGCATCTTTGGCAGGTCCTTTGTGGCTGGTGTTCTGCCCATGAAGGTGAGTTGGTTTTGTTTTTTGTGTTTTTTTTGGGGGGGAGGGGGGGGGGGGTGCTCTTTTTTTTCCAGTTCATAGCAGTCTTTATTCATCTTCTTTTGTCAATCCTTTCCACAATTCCTGCAATCATATAATAATATCTTTCTTTTGTGGTCGTTAACACAGAATTACCTGTGAATGAACATTATGAATTACCTGTGAATTAACTTCTTTTTTTTTTTAAGTCAATAAAAGAACAAAAAAAGTTGTGGCAACACCATACAACAAACAACATGGGCAATGACATTTTTAAAGAGCATACAAACCCACAAGTCATGTGATGAATGCCTTTTTTTGGGGGGTGGGGGTGGGGGGTGGACATGAAGGTGAGTTTTTGCCGTGCAGTGTCCAGCATAAGGCAGTCAGATGGTTTCTTCTTCTTTTTTTTCTTTTTTTTTTTCTTATTTGAATTTTTTTTTTTTTTCAGAATTTGGGACATTTTGTTTTTTCTGTATTCTGATGATGGTGAATGATTGTAATATGTTACTACTTTGTCACCATAGAATTTTCTGTGTGAAAATTCAGGCTGCTTTCCCACATGGAGAGTGTGTTTTTACAATGCAGTGCCACCCTCTTTCTTTCTCTCTGCAAGTGTATCTTTGTTGGGTTTTTTTTTTTCCCTATCCAAAAGGATTTTTTCTGCAGATTTTTTTTTGCCTGGGGTTACCTTTTTGTTGCTGCGGGTTTTTTTGTAAACGTTTTTTTTTTATTTTTTTTTTTTAACTAGAGCCCAGTTCCAATATCACTGAACCTGTAATATTTTATGCGTGACATGACAGACATCCATTGAAAAGAGTAATCAATTAAACAAATTACATTATTAAAAAAAAAAAAAAAAAAAAGGCAAACATTAGCACCCTTTTATCAGTGAAAGAATGCTGTTTGGGGAATGACAGGTCATTCATTCTGTGTCAGATCGCTCACAGCATGGCACAGAGCGCGGAGAGAATGCTGAGGCAGGGACGGGCCGGCCTGCCGATCAAGATTGAGGCTGTGAAGGAGACAGAGCAAACGGCCTTCGGCAACGGGACTGGAATCATGTAAGTTTGATATGATATTTGGATGGGTTTTGTGTGTGTGTGTGTGTGTGTTGTGGAATAGTGTAAAGTTGATATTTGGATGTGTTGTGTGTGTGTGTGTGTGTGTGTGTAAGTGATGTGGAATCATGTAAGTTTGATATTTGGATGTGGTTGTGTGGGTGTGTGTGTGTGTGTTGTGGAATCATGTAAGTTTGATATTTGGATGTGGTGTGTTGTTGTTGTGTGTGTGTGTGTGTTGTAGAATAATGTAAGTTTGATATTTAGATGTGTTGTGTGTGTGTGTGTGTGTGTGTTGTGGAATAATGTAAGTTTGATATTTAGATGTGTTGTGTGTGTGTGTGTGTGTGTGTGTGTGTGTGTGTTGTGGAATCATGTAAGTTTGATATTTGGATGTGTTGTGTGTGTGTGTGCATGCATGCAAATGCGCATGTGTGTCTGTGTCTGTTGGCATGTGTGTGTGTGTGTGTGTGTGTGATTGTGGTTTGTGTGTGTGTGCAAACCTGTGGGTTTTTTTTTTTATTTGTGTGTGTGTGTGTGTGTGAGAGAGAGGGATAGAGAGCATGCTGATCCAGATCAGGGCTGTGAAGGAGCTGGAGTACATCAGGGAAGGTAAATAGTACTGAGAGTTTTGATTTTGTTCTGCCTGACCGGACAGATGCAAACGACACACACGGCATACATGCAAGCACATAATCACACATGCAAACTGTGTTACAGAGTTGTAGCAGAAACCAGCACAGGCTGTTTGTTGGCAGGGTCAGCACTGGGTAAAAAAGGTGAGCGTCAGTTACAGTTTTCAACATAAAGAGTGTAAAGTCCTGTTTTGGTGTCATATACTGTACCATGTCAAACTGATGCAAACTAGGCCTATTGGTTTGCTCTGCTTGGCCAAATTTCGCGCGGCTAACGGTGAAAAGACGGGCCCACCGCTGTCAGCCAATCAAACGCCTCTAAAAACTATAAGCGCTTAATCATTCCTTTGGCCAAGGCTCTCCACGCCATCTTGTCAGGTTTACGCTCTGTCTCGTCTTACGCTTTTTTCGGCTGTTCAGCGTATCCTTTTGGCCTTATTTTGTTGCATGCGGCTTGTGTTTATTGTATTCTTACATTCTGTGTACTCGATTCGACTCGGCACCCTCGATTCGTTCGATTTTTTCTGCCTCTAAGTCGATCCTGTCTTTCCTTTCTCTGTTGGGGGTCGGATTTTCGCTGGGTGCCTAAGCGCAGGTTCCATGCCTCGTGTGCCATACCACGAAGGCAAGGAATCATGACGCTGGGATTGAGACTCGGTAAGAGACTCTCCCAGGCCCGGAGCTCATGATTCCTCCCGATACGGACTGCGGCGATGCGTCGTTAGACGCTGATCGCGGAGGCGACGTTCGTACCAGTAAAACGGTCATGAAGGGGACCGGGGGGAAAGAGGTACGAGCGTCGCCTCCCGAGGTGTCCCAGCGCGAGGCAGGGAGAAGGGTGAATGGCAAGTCATCTCCGTGCTGTGGGGACTCGCAGCTAGGCGCGGACTCCCGAGGGGAGGCCGCGCCCGGCCATTACCCGGGTCCCCACTCGGAGACGGCCCTCGCGTGCCCCATTGTTGTTCCCCCTCCTCCCTAGTATAATACAAACTCCTCCTTTTAGTATGCTAAATTCAGAGACCTCTTGTGACGTCAGTTTGCATGCATAGATGAAAAACATTATTACCAATTGTAGATGCTGTAACCATTAGACTTTGACTATTTTGAGAGTTGTTATACTCAATTTTTGATACAGATTCAGGCACTAAACTAGCATGCAGCCATCTTGCATGGGTCCGGAAAATTGTCTGCAGTGACGCGGTTCATTCAGTTTGTGCCAGAGATCCACTCTCTCTGTCTATGCTCTCCCCGCCCTCTCACCCTCACCCCCACCCCGCATACCCCCCCCCCCCCACCCCCCCCAGCGCTGCTCAGATCATGTAAAAAGGTAAACAAAAAACATGTATGTATGTATGTATTTCTCTTTTTATCACAACAGATTTCTCTGTGTGAAATTCGGGTTGCTCTCCCCAGGGAGAGCATGTCGTTACACTACAGCACCACTCATTTTTTAAAATAATTTTTCCTGCGTGCAGTTTTATTTGTTTTTCCTATCGAAGTGGATTTTTCTACAGAATTTTGTCTAGGACAACCCTTTTGTTGCCATGGGTTCTTTTATGTGTGCTAAGTGCATGCTGCACACAGGACCTCGGTTTATTGTCTCATCCGAATGACTAGCGTCCAGACCAGCACTCAAGGTCTAGTGGAGGGGGAGAAAATATCGGCGGTTGAGGCATGATTCGAACCAGCGTGCTCAGATTCTCTCACTTCCTAGGTGGACGCGTTACCTCTAGGCCATCACTCCATGGCAGACTGACACGACAAGTTTCAGTGTGTGTTCATGATATCGGTCATTTCACATCATGCAGAATTCTTGACTCACAATAGCCGAGTGGTTAAAGTGTTGGACTTTCAGTCTGAGGGTGCTGGGTTCAAAGCTCGGTCTTCGACGGGCGCTATAGCCGAGTGGTTAAAGCGTTGGACTGTCAATCTGAGGGTCCCGCGTTCGAATCACGGTGACGGCGCCTGGTGGGTAAAGGGTGGAGATTTTTACGATCTCCCAGGTCAACATATGTGCAGACCTGCTAGTGCCTGAACCCCCTTCATGTGTATATGCAAGCAGAAGATCAAATACGCACGTTAAAGATCATGTAATCCATGTCAGCGTTCGGTGGGTTATGGAAACAAGAACATACCCAGCATGCACACCCCCGAAAACGGAGTATGGCTGCCTACATGGCGGGGTAAAAAACGGTCATACACGTAAAAGCCCACTCGTGTGCATACAAGTGAACGCAGAAGAAGAAGAAGACAAAGCTCGGTAATGGCGCATGGTAGATAAAGGGGTTGAGATTTTGTCCGACGCCTTACCTCTTGGCCAGCCCCCCCCCCCCAACAAGAAGTGATGTTGGATGTTTCCATTGTCCACCAGGTGTACCTGCAGAGCAGGTGGGGGCAGATGCCGCACAGATGTTGATCAACAACGTGGAGAACGGCGGCTGTGTGGATGAATACCTGCAAGACCAGGTGGGTAAAAAAGAAAAAAAAGGGGAAAAAAAAACCCCCACCCTTAACCATTTCACCGCCAAGCTGGCAATTTATGCACAGCGTGGTAGAGGACCCATGTCACTGAAAGGTGACTGTTCATTGGTCTGTTATCCATGAACCTACTGCTCTTGATGTTCAGGGGTAGGAAAGGCCATATTTTCAATACATCGCAGGGGGAATCCCCAGCTATTCTTAGCCACTGTCTTTTCTGTGTTTAAACCACAAGGGAATTTCGTACTCTAAATTGACTGGCGGTGAAAGGGTTAGTGCTGAGTGTGTTATGTCCTAATTTCCAGTTTTAACCTTTTGCAACAATGTAGTGTATAAATATTTTAAAATAAACAACATAAGAACGATTATAAAAAAATTTTTAAAAAAGCGACCAGAATCCAGTAATGCTGAATGTGACTATGTATATATATATATATATATATATATATATATATATTATATATAGATAGATATATATATATATATATTCTAGTTTCTAACTTTGACCTTTCAGTTTAACCTCTTGACTGCGCTGTTGACGTACGGCGTACGTCATGAAATCTCGCTCAGCAATGCTGTATTGACGTGCGCCGTACGTCATGTTACAACGTTCTATGTTTCGAGTCCCGCATTACAGAAAATACAGTCTGCTAACTATTAAATTAGCTCCCCTGAGAGCTCTTTATCTCCTGAGTTCCATAACCTAAAATTATTCATTGGATTGTCATATTTATGGCGAAAGTTTTGCAAGTTTCTACGAAGCTCAAGTTGTGTTTGCAAAGCCATGGCTGAACGCAGACAAACCCCAACACTTGCACTTGTATTGAAAGAATTCTTTCGCGATGCAAACAGTAGAGATGAAGATTGTGGACTGAATGAGACAGAACTGCGTGAAGTTGATGCCGAAGACGCTGATTTTGACATGGAGGGGGGTCGGAGGTGGACTGAGTTGTTTGACGAAACTGAAGACAGACAAGCTCAGCTGATTCAAGATGCAGGTGGGTGTTTTCGAGGTTTGTCAGTTTATTATTTGCTTTCCGTTTGTTGTAACAATGAATATGACTGCATTGTGTGTGTTTTGAATGTGTTAGCTGTGGCTTCGTCAGTCACTGATCAGTGTGCGTGAGTGAGAGAGAGTCAGTCACGTGGGTACTGTGTTTGACCATCACAGCCCAGGGGGCGTGGCTTGCTGGCTGGCTCATTGTTGATGACAGCATGTGTCGCTCGCCTGCAGCTTTCTGTGTGTTCGTTCCTGAGTGTATATTGGTTTGTTGTTGTTGTTATTATTGTTGTTGTGTGTGTGAGTGAGTGAGTGAGAGAGAGACGGGGGGGGGGGGGGGGGAGATGATGTTTATAAAACTGAAATCAGAGAATGATATACAGAACTGTATGCCTAAATTACTTTGTAAATGCAACACTTGTAGAAGTGTGTGTGTGTGTGTGTGTGTGTGTGTGATGTGTTGTCATTTTGTTTTGTATGAGAAAGAGAGAATGAAGGGGGTGTGGCATACCATGAACCAGTTTCAGTGTGTGTGTGTGTGTTTTGGGGGTTTGGGGTGGGGGTGGGGTAGGTATGTGTGTATTTGTATTTCAGCTTCTGAAAACAATCAGAAATAAAATGGTACCATTTCATGATCTTTTTATATGTAAAAAACAAAAAAAACAAAAAAAACAACAACCCCGAACCCAACAGACTTAGTCTTTTATGCAATGTGTTTCAGGTATGCAGCATGCTGATGATCATGATGTTCATCCTGGACTATCTGGAGTTGACAACTTGCCACAAACCTACAACTGAAGACCAGCAGCAGCAAGACCAAAAGGCAGTAAACAAGCCTCCAGCAATTCTGGATTACAACAAAACCATGGGTGCCATGGACCATCATGACCAACAGCTGCAGCCCTACGATGTCACAAGGAAAGCCCTGAAGTGGTACAAATAGCTGTGTGTGCATTTTCTACAAATTGCCATGCTGAATGCACCCATCCTCTACAAAAAAGCAGGCAACAGCAGTACACTCCTGAACTTCAGAAGGATGTAATTAGTGCCATGATTTTTGGTGACCAAGACACTGCTAAAGATGACCACGCTGTTTATCTTGTGTGGACGACACTTCATCCCACCTACCCCACAGAAGGCCTGGCCACAAAGGAGGTGCAGTCTGCTGGAAGAAAGGACAAAGAAAGGATGTGGGGTTCTACTGCCCAGACTGCCCCAGCAAACCAGCACTGTGTCTTGAAGACTGTTTCTGCAAGTACCCCACACAGCGTTTTTACTGGCGGTAGATCCTGGGTGAGTACACCCTTTTCATTCTTTGTGTGGACTGTGTTGGAGTCTTATGCACCTGGACACTGTTGCTCAGCCTTGACAGTGTGTGTGGTTGATCACAACAGTCACAAGAAAGACAGGTTGATAACCTGGTTGATATTGTAGCACCTACATGATGGAATGACAGTCCCAATTTTTTTTATTAATGCATTTGATGGAATTTTTCTGTCAGATTGACTCATTATTTGAACATGTGAGTATCAGAAGCAAAATCTTGGTTCATTTTCCTTTCATTTGATATATACTTTTATGCACTTATCTTCAGTACTTTTTGAAATATAAGCAAATTAAAATCATTGGCGTGTTTTTCTTGTTTTTCTGAAAATTTTCTCAGCATAGGCCATAGCAAAACGTACTAGCAGTGAAGGGGTTAAAAAAAAAAGATCTTGTCTCTGAAATAAAGTGGCAATGAACATTTTAGTTTTGTTTCATTTTTGACAATAACAAGTTTGTTTCACAATAAGATAATCAAAGCTAAAAAAAAAAAAAGTACAAAGATGAAAATAAAAAGTATTATTGTGTCTGTATTGAAACATATTGATATTATGATGCACACACATGCATGTGTGCATAGAGATGTACACATACAGACAAATATACACAGATGCTGCATTCGCATACACACAGTGACACACACATTCAAACGCACAGTCTGAAGTCACTGTTGTGAATAAATCTTATTAACCATACACACACACGCGCACGCACGCACGCATGCACGCACGCAGGCACCACACCACACCACACACACACACACACACACACACACACACACACACACACACACACACACACGGATAGGCCTTATGAAGGAGAAAGTGCATAGAGGTTTGCGCCTGTAAACGCACAGTGTATGTTTGTGTCTGCATATGTGTGTGCATGTGTTTGTGTGTACATGCGCGTGTGTGTGTGTACTTTTACCAAAGTCTTGTCTGAACACCTTCCTATTCTAGTAATAATCTTTGTTCCTCTTGTTCCAGCTGATCCTGCTGATGGCTTTGGCCAAAGGAAAATCACGAGTTCTATGTGGACCTATTACGCTTCACACGGAGACGGCAATACACGTAGCAAAACAGCTGACTCAGGTATAGACACGCCATGATTTTCTTTTCTTTTTGTTTTTGAATACTGTCGGATTGGAGAGCACCCTGTATTTTAGGTGGTTACGATGGTCTGGATGCTAGTCATTCGGATGAAACTGTAAACCATGGTAGCATGCATGCTCTGAGCGCACGTAAAAGACCCCACGGCAACAAGAGAGTTGTCCCTGGTGAAATTTTGTTGTTAATTCATCCGCTGTGATATACGTGTGTCTGTGTGTTTGTGTGTGTGTGTGTGAGTGACTGAATGACAGAGGAAACAAATGATGAGTGCCCAAAGGCAGCTCTCAGTCAGCTGTACATAGGCAGGGAGTGTTGTGCAAATGACACAAGCGCTTAGAGCTTGGTCTCAGACTGAGGATGGGCGCTGTATAATTATACGCGTCAGTATTAATCAATCGGTTTTATTTACCTATGTGCTAGCTGAATCAGTGACATACGCAGCATTGACTTTAAGGTATGTACCTTGTGAATGGAGAGACTTGCCACTCTTTACTGTTTGTTAATCATTTTGTTCTCCTGGAGCCAACTGTTGCATTGCTTGGTTCCAACTTTTTGACAGTTACAATGTGACTAAATGCCTACGTTGACCGAACTACGCCATTGGTCAGTTCCATACTACACACAGTTAATAGCGGGTTACGACCATACTAGGCTCTTCCGTCCCAGCAGTTCAGCTGGCTTCTGGCCTCATTGTTTTTTTCATTTCAGTACAGGCAGTGTCAAAGGCATGAAATCAAAATAAACCTGGCCGACTGCAAAGCGGTCGTCATTTCAGGGCTGTAAGTTTGATGAAAGGAAAAGACAGGAAAGAGAGGAGTGGAGTGATGGCCTAGAGGTAACACGTCCGCCTAGGAAGCGAGAGAATCTGAGCGCGCTGGTTCGAATCGCAGCTCAGTCACCAATGTTTTCTACCCCTCCACTAGACCTTGAGTGGTGGTCTGGACGCTAGTCATTCAGATGAGACAATAAACCGAGGTCCCGTGGTCAGCATGCACTTAGTGCACGTAAAAAGAACCCACAGCAACGAAAGGGTTGTTCCTGGCAAAATCAGTAGAAAAATCCACTTCGATAGGAAAAACAAATAAAACTGCACGCAGGAAAAAAATACCCAAAAAAATGGGTGGCGCTGTAGTGTAGCGACGTGCTCTCCCTGGGGAGAGCAGCCCGAATTTCATACTTAGAAATCTGTTGCAACCAAAACAAAACAAAACAAAAAAAAGAGAGAGGGAATTACAGAATACAGAGATTAACTAGCACAAGCAAGCAGAACCAACAAGGACCTTATCAACCCCGACTCAGCCTGGCCGGCTGTGTGTTCATTGCTTTGGTTCGTGTTGGTAAGGTGTAGGGAGACTGAGAGAACCAAAAAGCAAAGTGTGCTAACTTTTTTTTTTTTTTTTTTTTTTTTTTTTTTTTTGCTGCCTTGTCATCTGCTCCAGTTCAGTGGCAATTACTCCCATGCCACCCATTCATACAAAGTCCCCCCCACCCCCACCCCCACCCCACCCTTCACAGCCACACCAGCATTTGTCTGCTGCAGTTGTGATAACATTTTTACCTTCTCGTTAGATTTTGGGTGTTCCACTGCAAAACTAAAAAAGACAAGAGAGGCAAGGCCTTCAAGACTCACTTGTGATGCACTTAAAAAAAAAATCTAATCGTTAAAATGTGTTCTGTATTTGTTTTTATAAAGCTTCGCATAAAAAAAAAAAAAAAAAAGTCCTAACCAGATTCGAATTAAGTCCCCTCGTATTAATTACAGAGTACTTTCCCTTTTTTACTATCTGCACCAAAACGTTTGCAAAATAAATAAAAATTCCATGCTTAGCAAAAGAAGTTCCTGTTTGAACAAAAAATGATAATAATGACTCCTCTTGCTGTTGTGTCAGAATAAGAGGTCAAAGTGCCCAGTTTAGAGAATACAAAAAATATAAATATAACAGTAAATGCAGTTTGCATATAATTAGGCTTCTTTTTTTAAATTTTTTTGTGCCCTTCCCAGAGGAGCAATATTGTTTTAACCCCTAGGCTGCCTGCATGACGAGATAACTCGTCATGGCAAGCATGTATGCTTCGCTGCCTGCATGACGAGATAACTCGTCATCGAAATATTCTGACTTTTCCCTGGTTTGCATTCACTTCCTTGGCAAAAATAGTGGTAGCTTTAGCCTGGGGAATCTCTCTAGATTCTATTCATAGCTAGAAACCCCATCTACGTCATGAAGCAGTCCTTTATTTGAACGTTTTGGTTGGGTCACTGTCCAAGTGTTTGCCTGACTTCTCTCCTCGCTCGCTCAACAAAATGTCGGACTGACGCCGTGCTCAAGACATGCGATCGTGACGAACTAAATCAAAAATGATTTCTTTCTTTAGCTGATGCTCAGAAAGAACTGAAGCCTAAATTCGAAGGAGAAGATAGAGATGAACATTTATAGGACGATCTGATAGAAAATAAAGGGAGCAATCAAGAGAGTGGCCAAGATGCAACTGTCAGTGAGTGATGTCAGCTGTACAGTTGTTAGCAGACGACAGATGACCGAATTAGCAGCAGAGCGATATTCTTGGCAAGCAGCCAACGCGGTCTGATGAGAACTGAATCAAGTGACCGTGTGAGAGGGGTGAGGAGGAGGGGGGGGGGGGTGGAGACTGAGGGGGCGTGGCCTCACATCCATCTTATCACTTGGAGAAGTCACAATGTATTGTGTATCTATCTCTTAAAAAAAATATATATATATTGTGGTTGTTCTAGTATGATTTTGTGTTTGCAGATATCCATTTGTCCAGAAAATATGATGTTTTTGTGCAAATTACCTGACTAATGTTTGTAATGAACAAGTTGAAAATGTGACAAAAAACAAAACACTGATTTCAAAACAACAACATGTCACTAAAAATATATAAAATGGGAAAATAGCATGTGTTTTGTATTCTTTATTCATTTACCTTTCAGAAAATATATACTTTTATGGGTCTTTCTCCAATAACAAAGAGCACAGAATTTTTGGAAAATTTATACCCGTTTTTTGTGAAAAAACCCTGGCAAATAGATTTCACTTAAATCTTATTCTCCTGGCAGCGAAAGGGTTAAACAAGATGACTGGAAAGAACTGAATTTTTCCTATTTTTATGCCAAATTTGGTGTCAACTGACAAAGTATTTGCAGAGAAAATGTCAATGTTAAAGTTTACCACGGACACACAGACACACGGACACACACACACACACACACACAGACAACCGAACACCGGGTTAAAACATAGACTCACTGTGTTTTTGATTTTCTGTGGGCAGGATGTAGAAAGCTGTGTAAGCTTACTCTTTTACCTGCAGTAATGATCATGTGTACTTGACTAACATAGCATGCATGCTTTCACACAAACAGGTATACAGCACACGCACGCGCACGCGCCCACACACACACACACACACGCCCACACGTTCACTAAGGAGCACACACACACACAGTCACAGAGGCGCACACACACATACACACACAAGTTCACAGAGGCACATACACCCCTCCCCCCCCACACACACACACACACACACACAAGTTCACAGAGGCACACACACACAGTCACAGACACACACACACACACACACACATATAAAAGGAAGAATGCACAGTCACACATACACACATGCTTACACACATGCACACACACACACACACACACACACACACACAGAATAGTAACACACTCTTGCACACACTCTTCCACACAAACTTACCCACCCAATCAGCAGGGGGTGTTTGTGTGTGTGTCAGTCAGTGTATGCTAGCACTAAAAGTTCAGGAATGAGATTTTCTTTTTTAATTTCAAGTCTAAAAGATTTATGATTCAAACATATCAAGATCAACAACAAGTGGCAATATTTTTTTCTATGCCAGCGTCTCTTAGTATCTCCATTATCACTTCTTCCACTCTTCATTTTGAATGCCATTCATTATCAAGATCAGATGTCTGCTAGAGCACCGCATTTGTCTAGATATTGATTTTTTTGGCAGGGAACCTCTTCCGTGCAAAGCAGCTATCTTGAATCAGTTTTGTTAACGATCCTTCCACTTTATATCACGAACAGAAAAGAATTTTTATAGTTCTCCCTCTCAGAAACCAGCACCAGAAAAAAAATGAACTAGCCAGACCTAGACTTAGACAGTGAAGTGCGTCACTGACGTCTACACAGCTAAGGGGAGAGAAAAAACAACCATGCAGCGCCAGATTTCACAAAAAAGTTCTGGACCGTTTCGTTAACGCAGGTACTTTCCATGAAAATTGAGAGATGGTTTGATTAATGTTACAGGCTGTGTTGTTATGGTCTACCACTGCATGGCTTCTCACAGACCACGCTGAAGTCTGTTTGAGGCAAATGTGCGCCATGAACTGCTTGAAAAGTATATTTAAAAATTGATGCTTCAGTCACCATACGCCCCCAGCCCCCCAAACAACAGACAAATTTTTTGTTGGTTTATTAGCTGTAGTTTTTCATTGGTTAAAAAAAAAAATTAATAAAAAAAAGAAGAAAAAGGATATGCAAATGCAAGAAAATACCTCTGGTTAAAAGAATGGTGCTTGTTACAATGGCTACATACACCCACCACTGGGTTTTTTTGTTGTTTTTTTCGTTTTTTAATTAATTGCAATGTTTCTAAAAGCGAATATGTGAAATGCTTTAATTATTTATTACTCTTGTTTAATCAAGTAATCCGCGCGGTGTGTGTGGGGGGGGGGGGGGGGGGGGGGGGGGGGGGGGGGGGGGGGGGGGGGGGGGGGGGGGGGGGGGGGGGGGGGGGGGGGGGGGGGGGGGGGGGGGGGGGGGGGGGGGGGGGGGGGGGGGGGGGTTTTTTTTTTTGGGGGGGGGGGGGTGGGTTTGTTTTAAATTTTTTTGTTTTTAATTCTTTTCTGTTTTCATTAAAATACAGTTATTTTGCTTTTTTTATGTATTTAAAAATTTTTTTAATTTTTTTTTTTTTACTTCGAATATTTAAAAGCTGTGTTTTTATTTTACATTATGGTATTTTTTTTACTTTCTTTTTTTTTGAATGAAAATTTTGTTGGGGTTAAATTATTTCTTTTTTCTTTCTTTTTGGGATCATTTCCAAACCCCCCAAGGGGAAATTAAAGTTAAAATTCCTTAAACTTTTTAAACCCTTTTAATTTAAAACCATCATTTTTCCCCCCCCCCCCCAAACCCCCCCCCCAAACCCCCCCTCATTCCATGGTTTTTTGGGGGCGTATTATTACCCCCGCAAGAACAGCATACATTTTTGGGCAAAATAATGCCAGGGGGGCCCGCTGAATTTCATCATTTTCTGCAGTGGGCAGCGTTAATTTTAAAAATAAACATCAGTTCATGTGTTTTAAAAAAAGATGGCAACAGGTGCATATTTAGATAATAATCATCAGTTCATGTGTCAATGATGGCAACAGGTGCATATTTAGATAATAATCATCAGTTCACGTGTCAATGATGGCAACAAGTGCATATTAGAATCATGAATCATGGCTCTTTGGTGAAAAAAAAGAAAGAAAAAAAGTGAAATGTTGTTTTGATGGAGGGTGGTGTGGGGGGGTTGGGGGTGGGGGGGGGGAGTGAGGGGAGGAGAGTGGAGAGGTGAAAATGTGAGGGTATCAGTATGAAATTTTAAAACTATTTTCATCAACAACCTGAAGATCTAGTCATTAGCCCCGCCCACATGTAATATGCAGCTTCTGTTCAAACATGTGTGTGTGTGAGAGAGAGTTTTTTTGTGTGTGTGCATGTGTGAGTATGCACAAGTTTTTATATTGATATGCACTTATAAGTATCCTAATTTCTACTGTATCTGTGTTTGTGTATAATTTTCGATTTGTGTTCATACAGCGTTATGTACTGTCCCCCCCAATATTCCTTGTGACCCCGGTACACTTGGTAATAAAGACATATTCTATTCTATTCTATTCTATAATTGGAAAAAAAAAGAAAAAAAAAAAGAAACAAATAGAGAAAATAAAGTGACGGGCGCAATAGCCGAGTGGTTAAAGCATTGGACTTTCAATCTGAGGGTCCCGGGTTCGAATCACGGTGATGGCGCCTGGTGGGTAAATGGTGGAGATTTTTCCGATCTCCCAGGTCAACATATGTGCAGACCTGCTAGTGTCTGAACCCCCTTCATGTGTATACGCAAGCAGAAGATCAAATACGCACGTTAAAGATCCTGTAATCCATGTCAGCGTTCGGTGGGTTATGGAAACAAGAACACACCCAGCATGCACACCCCCGAAAGCGGAGTATGGCTGCCTACATGGCGGGGTAAAAACGGTCATACACGTAAAAGCCCACTCGCACATATATACGAGTGAACGTGGGAGTTGCAGCCCACGAACACAGAAGAAGAAGAAGAGAAAATAAAGTGATGTAGATATCTGCTTCCTCACAAATACAATCATGATAACAATAATAATAGCAACTCCGATTGACACTCACACCTTCTAGGCAGGGAGCTTTTGGCGTTCACAGCACAAAGTTGTACACGCACACAGAATCAAACATGCATAAGGTACATCATATACACGAACAAGCGTGTGCACACACAGACACGCAAACATTCACACCTGCACACACACACACACACACACACACACACGGCACCATAAAAACGATGATGATAGTGATAATAATGGTAAAAATCTCTGTTATGATGATGAAAAGTGATAACCTCAGTTCCTTCACTGGGTATAGTTCTTAGCAGTTAACTTTCTTCAAAAGCAGTTTTCATCACCTTCATCTTAAGAGAGCCTTTCTCTTTGATGACCAACTCACTACTAAAGAGAGTGAAGGTAGTAAAAGAAGAAATTTTGATAAGGAAGGAAACGGTCCTATCTGAGAGAGAGAGAGAAGAAAACTGTGAAGTCTGATGAAAAGACCGAGGGAGGGACGATAGGAGGGTGTGTGTGGTTGGGGGAAGGGGAGATAAAATTGCCAGTTACTTTGGCGCCAGAGACGCTCAGTTTCTCCCCAGGCTCTGCCCCCATGCCCCCCCGTCCCACCCCCTCCAAAAAAAAAAAACACACCAAAAAACAAAAACAGAACCAAAAAAAAACCCCACAAAATGACACATTGCTATGTTGCTTTAACTTGTTAAGTTTAACTTTTGTTCCTTGGGTTGTGCTCTTTCCTCACCCCCCCCCCCCCCCTTCCCTGTTCCCCCTCCTCCCTCATGTTTTACTTTGAATGGCGATATCCCTATTTAAAGTTAGAATGGAAATTGTGCGCGATCCTTGGTAACGAGCACATTGTGTTTCATGTTGTTGGATCCTGGGAATCGTTTTAAACTTTTTTTTTTTTTTTTTTTTTTTTTACAGTGATAAAGAACAGCTTGTTCAGTTTGATTTGTTAAGTTTGAAGTCCACTGTAACTTTCAAGTCAGCTTCGTTCAAGATTTAAAGCGGTTTTATGACTTTAATGATATTGATATGTTAAAGCTTTATTTTATTTTATTTTTTTTGTTTTTCTCATTCATTTTCCCATTGCTGTTTGTTACAGGCGCAGTTCAAGATAGAAAAGGTGTCACAGACGACCAACATGATTGAATGCGAAGGCATCGGGTTTGAAAACACGCAGGTCTGAAAAAAAGAAACCCAGTCGTCGACAACATTCTCTGGGATTTAGGGGAACACACACTCACGCCCCCAATTGCTGAGGATGGTGATGAGAGAATCTGTCAGCAGTGCAGCGCAGATACCATCTCTGTGTGTGATGTTCCGGCGCTGTGGATGAAGCGCCAATGTCTGGCATTTTTTTTCAGCTTGCAGGCTGACTGTCCTGTTTCAGTTGCTGGCTCTTGCCTCCTTTTTATTTATCTGTTATAGAATTTTATATATATATATATATTTTTTTTTTTTTTTTTTTTTAATTGGGCCTCATTTGACATACATTGGGTCCAGTCAGCCCCCCCCCCCCTAGGTTTTCTCTCTCTTATATATGATTCATTCAATTTTGCCATGGTGGTTTTGATGGCTGAAACCCTCTTTAATCACAGGGTGAAACATTCTTGTGAAAACTATCTTTGATGCAGGGTTATTTTACTTTATTTACCTTTTATTAAGAGCAGGAATACAGCTACTGCATATTACACATAGATATTCAAAACAAAACAATTGCAGAGGAATATATGTATATATATTTTTTTTTTTTTTTTTTTTTTTTTATAGATAGATAGATGTCCAAATGTCAGCTGCAACAGTGTCACATTACAGTTCACAATTATTTGTCATTTGTATTGGCCAGCAGTAGAAAGACATTTCAGTTTGTCATTTATTAGACCTGTGGATGAGACCATGTATGTTTTCTTTTTATCGTGCGAGACAAGGTTTGTGCACTTGTGTGCGAGTGTGTATATTATATATGTGCGCATACACAATGATGCACATGTGCGTTCCCCAAAGCTGGTGCGTGTCTGAGTCTGCGTGCTTCCTAAAGCTATTGCATTTGGGCTTGCTTTGTGAGAAAAATGGTTGAAATTTGCTTCCGTAAAGTTTGTTAAAGGATTTGCTTGATAAAAACTTCATTCTTGAAAACAAAATCACTAATTCTGGCATGTGTGCACCTTATGCTGCCCCTCCTGTGCTTTTGTCATGGATACACATCTTTTTCAGTCTTACATCATGACTGCTTGTATTGAATGGACACTACCCTTGGTAGATAAGAAGGATTTTTGTTTAACTCACTCAGTACGGCCAGTCCTCTCTTCTCCTCTACACAGACCCCTCGGATGTCCAGTGGGTGTCTGAATGACCCAACCTTTAGCTTCTGTCGTCAGAATTGTGGTCTTCTTTGCCAACATTCACGTCTTCAGTATAAGAGCCTTCCGCTTGCAATATTTTGATGATGGTAATTGGGATGAAACGCCGTTAACGTCATCTCTTTCGCCGTTTGTATGGAAAGAGTTAATGTCCTGTCTCGCATACTGGTGATTGAAGACGTTTTGTTAAAGTATTAATGTTCACCTTTTGAAGGTAGGAGAAGGTTGAAGGGTGAGTTGGGGGAAACAGACCTGGCAGATTATTCTTTAACCCTTTCACCGCCAGTCAGTTTAGAGTGCAAAATTCCCTGGTGCTGTTAACACAGAAAATATGGTGTCTAAGAATAGCTGCGGATTCCCCCCTGTGATGCGTAGAAAATACCCTATCCTATCCTGCCACCGATCGTGAAGAGCAGTAGGTTCATGGATAACAGACACGTGATCTGGTCACCCTTCAGTGACATGGGTCCTCTACCTAGCTGCTGCATAAATGTGAGTTTGGCAGTGAAAGAGTTAAACATATTTTGTTACTTTTTAGTAGCAACAAAGTTAAACAACATTAATTCATCGGTGAAGGAGACTGCGAACATCAAACTCGTACATAAAAATCATTTTTACAAGCTGTCGTTGCTTCACCTTGTTTTTAATGTTAGATAGACCCTTGAGTTTTTGGTGTTTTTTTTTTTTTTTCTTGTTGGTTGAGTTATACTAGTTTCAGTGAGGTTGAATTTGATCAGTGTTGAAGTGAAAGATGCGTAACCAACAAGTAATGATGATGATGTTGCTGTACGCATGGGATTTGTTGTTTTTTTTAGTGTTGGAGGAAATAAACTTCCTGTTGATGGGTCGGTGTGTTTGATAACAATGCAGACATTCAGTGTGAACTATAAAAGAAGACTTCTTCAAAGTTATAAGGTGTGTTCTGTATTTCTTTTGTTGGTTGGCTGGCTGGTTGCTGTTGTTGTTTTTTTCTTTTTTCTTTATCTATTTATTTATCAATTTGAGCTTTTCCCCAACTTTCCAAAGATGCCACTCTAGAAATGTTGCCCATGAAGTCACAACACCTAAACTTAGACCCTTAGATATATCGGGTTGAATTATGAGTGGAACTGAAATGGTGCGATGTGTGTTGTATTCAATTGTATTTTCTGTTATTTATCACACTTTGTCACGACAGATTTCTTTCTCTGTGTGAAATTTCATGCTGGTCTCCCGGCCTGGGGAGGGAAGGTGAGTTTTGTCAATATTTGGGCAGATCCCTATCGACTTGAGGTGGTATTCGATGATACCAAACCTAAGATAAGATAAGATAAGATAAGATAAGAATAACTTTATTATCTCCAACTGGAGAAATTTGGTCAGGTGCATTATCACAACATAAACAAGTAAACAACATGGGGACCATAACTGTAAAAGCCAACAACAGCCCCTACAAATATTACGAAGATACAAATGTAAAAAATATCACATACATCGTTTCATACATATATCCACACACTGCAGGTAATAACTAGTATTCTTAATGTAAAAACAGAAAGAATTAAGAAACATTATTTGAATATAATTATAAACATAGCCTACTATACTGCACATTGATTATAATAGATAAGATAAGAAGAAAGATGAATTGCGGAAAACCACAACCAGATAATCAGCACACACCCGCACCGCACCCCCCTCCCCACCACCCACCCCACACACACCTGTAACTGGAGCAAATAGCTTCACTGTCACTGCATGTAATTCTTGAAGAGATCTCCATCAAAACCAAGTTCCCAGACCAGGCTGTTGTAAGCAACCTTCTGCTGTCTGGGCTTCAAAATGTTGTTCACCCTCCTCCTCCTTCTTCTTCTTCTGCGTTCACTCGTATGCACACGAGTGGGCTTTTACGTGTATGACCGTTTTTACCCCGCCATGTAGGCAGCCATACTCCGTTTTCGGGGGTGTGCATGCTGGATATGTTCTTGTTTCCATAACCCACTGAACGCTGACATGGATTACGGGGTCTTTAACGAGCGTATTTGATCTTCTGCTTGCATATACACACGAAGGGGGTTCAGGCACTAGCAGGTCTGCACATATGTTGACCTGGGAGATCGTAAAAATCTCCACCCTTTACCCACCAGGCGCCGTCACCGTGATTCGAACCCGGGCCTCTCAGATTGACAGTCCAACGCTTTAACCACTCGGCTATTGCGCCCGTCGTTCACCCTCCAAATTGATGCTTCCTAGCTCTTTTCTTCGCATTTCTTCTTCCATAACAACAGGACCGCATTCAAAAATCTCACTTTCGTCACACATTGCTTGCTTTTATTGTTCTGGTGCCATGATTTGAACCAAAATTGGTGGCTAAATTTTATGTCTATGTGTGGAGCTCTTTTTTTCTTTTTTTTTTTTCTTTTTCCCCCACTTGTAAAATTAACAAGTTTTTCGCATGCATTTTTACTACTTTTGAATTTCATCTTTAAAGTGAGGACACTGTTACAGAGGCCCCTTAGTGGTTTGCTAGACAATCCTGTAGGCTAGTTGTCCTTGATGCCTTGTTCAGTATCGTATGTGACCTGTCCCGTGTTTTGAATACTTTTAGTGTTGATATACATATTTCTGACAGTAATGTCTGGTTACAGTAATCATAAACTGTAATTAGAAACAGACAGAAGTTAGGACAGAGAAAAATTCTAGAATTTGTAATCAATTGTGTTACGGGAACTGTTGGTGGTGAATTCCACTTTGTTTTAGAATGTCTGAAATGTACATGTAATTCAAAGTAGACATTCCAAGTCAATCGCATTCGTTAATGTTCTATTTACGCAAATTTATTTTGTGTTGGAAAGAAAACAAAATTATATGAAGTTGTTATCACAAGAATTTACAGTAAAACAAGTCATGACGTAGGACTAACATAGCTAACGGACCTGGGCTAGGTTGTACACACACTCTCAGCAGCGCTGAGTCTGCTTTGCGTGCAAAATTTCAAATGAAGTCTATGCAAATTCCATAGATTCATGCTAAAAGAAAAAAAATCTCCAAAGCTAAGCACAAACTTATCGCCACCAAAGACCCTGTATATATGAATATATATATATATATATGCATCTATATCTCTGTGTGTGTATAGATATATACATATATTACATTGCCAAGATCCAGCATGCTGCCCCACCCACACAGCCCTTTACACATGCAATCAACATCCACCACCTCCACCTCCACGCATGGACCACCACATGACATTCCCAGTAGTGGGTGTGTGAGGGTGGGTGGGTGTGGGGGGGGATCCTATCCTTCCCTGCGAAGCACAACACTGCCGTCCAGCTTGGCGATCTTGGACAGCGCCTTGCCCACCACATCACGCCACTTGTCCTCCGCTGACAGCGTCTCCTCAATGGGGTTGCCCACCATCACCAGCTCCTTAAAATGACAATGATGATGATAGTAATAATAAGAAGAAGAATTATGTTAATAATGATGATGATGATGATAACAATAGCAGTAGCAGTAGTTGTAATAATAATAGTAGTAGCAGAGGCAGCAGCACTAGCTGTGTGGACACTTACATACCACACTATCCAGAAACCTGTGTGGGGTTGCCTACCATCAACATCTCCTAATAACAATCATGATGATAATGACGATAATAACAATAGATACTTACATACCACACAGTCCAGAAACCTGCTCTGGTTGCTTTACCAAAAAAAAAAACAAAAAAAAAACACCACATGGGTTTATAAATATGTAACACATGACATCAGTGTTCTATATACATACCAAAATGAACATACCTATATGAATGGAAACTTTGGCATGTACACAACACACTATCTGCTGCTTCAGGTGCTTTATAAAACACGTGAGTTTCCACACACACACATACACATACACACACACACACACAAACACACAATTGACTTAGCAAACTATCACACACCCATCAGCACAATGCATACATACATTCATACACACACACACACACACACACACACACACACACACACAATGTCACTATCATAATGTATAGACAGATAAATAGATGTTTCCCCCCTCCACACACACACACACACACACACCTTGAGGTTGGGCAGGTCGTTGAGGCGGCTCACCTCCCCCATGTCCTTCACCAGGTTGTTGGACATGTACAGCACCTGCCGCAGTTCCAGAGAACCTCTGTCTGTCTGTCTGTATGCATGCATGTCTGTATGTATGTATGTATGTATATATATATTGTGTGTGTACGATAGTCGTATCTTACTTTGACCATCACAACAGCTGAGGAGGGAACTGTTGTCCTGACTATCTGGGCTAGAATTTGATAACAATGGAGAGTGTCTTGCCCAAGTTGCCCCATCTATCTAGGCTAGATTTTGATAACACGACTGGGCTTTTACGTGTATGACCGTTTTTACCCCCGCCAAGTAGGCAGCCATACCCCGATCCGTTTTCAGGGGTGTGCATGCTGGGTATGTTCTTGTTTCCACAACCCACCGAACGCTGACATGGATTACAGGATCTTTAATTAACGTGCGTATTTAATCTTTGATTTTCTGCTTGCGTATACACACGAAGGGGGGTTCAGGCACAGGCAGGTCTGCACAAATGCTGATCTGGGAGATCGGGGAAAAAAAAAAATATATATATACCCTTTACCCCGCCAGGTGCTGTTACCGAGATTCGAACCCGGGACCCTCAGATTGATACAGACACAGATACAGAATACTTTATAATCTCAACAAGAGAAATTCATTTGTGGTGTAAAACACATAAAATATACACGAAAATCACAGTCATTCAATATAGATACACGCACACACACACACAAAGACACAAAATGTTTCAGATGTAAACCTAGGGCAACCCATGCGTACAATCAACCATCACAGTTTGCTTTAACTCTCTCCATACGAACGGCGAAAGGGACGACGTTAACAGCGTTTCACCCCAATTACCATCATCAAAATATTGCAAGCGGAAGGCTCTTATACTGAAGAGGTGAATGCTGACAGAGAATACCACAATTCTGAAGACGGAAGCTAAAGGTTAGGTCATTCAGACACCCACTGGACATCCGAGGGGTCTGTGTAGAGGAGAAGAGAGGACTGACCGTACTGAGTGAGTTAATTAACCATGCATTGGGCTATTGCGCCCAACAGCCATGCGCTATCGATGGGTGGTACCCTGAGTTTCTTGAGGACGTTGACGCCCTTCATCCTCTCGATGTTGTTGTAGGAGATCCACAGCTCCTCCAGCACGTCACCCACCGCCTCCAGCCCCGCGAAGCTCTTGATGCTGTTCCGACCCACTGACAAGATCTGCACAACATGATTCAGTAGTGCTAGTACCAACAGTAGCCGTAATAGCAGCAACGGTGGTTGCAGTGCTATTCTCAGAGCAGTAGTAGTCGTAGTAGTCGTCGTCTTGGATTCGCAGCACAACAACAACTGTTGTTGTAGTTGAAGCAGTAGTAATCTCATATTTGGTGGTGGTGGTGGTGGCAATTTGAAGCAGCAGCACCAGAAGCTCTTCTTCTTCTTCTTCTGCGTTCGTGGGCTGCAACTCCCACGTTCACTCGTATGCACACGAGTGGGCTTTTACGTGTATGACCGTTTTTACCCCGCCATGCAGGCAGCCATACTCCCGTTTTTCGGGGGTGTGCATGCTGGGTATGTTCTTGTTTCCATAACCCACCGAACGCTGACATGGATTACAGGATCTTTAACGTGCGTATTTGATCTTCTGCTTGCATATACACACGAAGGGGGTTCAGGCACTAGCAGGTCTGCACATATGTTGACCTGGGAGATCGTAAAAATCTCCACCCTTCACCCACCAGACGCCGTCACCGTGATTCGAACCCGGGACCCTCAGATTGACAGTCCAACGCTTTAACCACTCGGCTATTGCGCCCGTCAGCACCAGAAGCAACAGCAGCAGCAGCAGTAGTGACAAGAATTGTACATGCTTTGTATTTGTATTTCTTTTTATCACAACAGATTTCTCTGTGTGAAATTCGGGCTGCTCTCCCCAGGGAGAGCGCGTCGCTACACTACACCTTTTTTTCTTTTTTCTTTTTTTTTTTTTTTGTATTTTCTCCTGCGTGCAGTTTTATTTGATTTTCCTACTGAAGTGGATTTTTCTACAGAATTTTGCCAGGAACAACCCTTTTGTTGTCGTGGGTTCTTTTACGTGCGCTAAGTGCATGCTGCACACGGGACCTCGGTTTATCGTCTCATCCGAATGACTAGCGTCCAGACCACCACTCGTCTAGTGGAGGGAGAGAAAATGTCGGTGGCTGAGCCGTGATTCGAACCAGCGCGCTCAGATTATCTCGTTTCCTAGGTGGACGCGTTACCTCTAGGCCATCACTCCACTGTAGTAGTAGTAGTAGTAGTAGTAGTAGTAGTAGTAGTAGTAGTAGTAGTAGTAGTAGTTCCAACCCGAAGATGCTCTTGTATGGCCAGCTGAAGGAAGGCCACCGCGAACTTGGAAGACCCTGCAAGCGCTTCAAGGACACCTTGAAGACAAACCTCAAAGCCTGTGACATAGACATCGCTTCCTGGGAAACTGATGCCCTTGACCGCTCTCGCTGGAGGATGCTGTGCTCCTCTAGTGGCATAAAGACGTTTGAAAACAAGAGAACGCTGGCCATTAAGGAGAAGCGTAAGTGAAGGAAGCAGAGCTCCACTTCTGGAGACGTTTTCCCTTGAAACACCTGTGGGAAGTGCTGCGCATCCAGAATCGGCCTCTTCTCCCATATGAGGACACACATCGACAGATAAGCCTGCCTGCCTACTCATCCGTCGGTCAGACGGGAGACTACATCAGTAGTAGTAGTAGTAGTAGTAGATCACACACCCCACCGCTTCCAGCCCTGCGAAGCTCTTGATGTTGTTCCGACCCACTGTCAAGATCTGCATGACATGATTCAGTGGTACTAGTAGTGGTAGTAACAGCAGCAGCAACGATTGTTACAGTGCTATTCTCAGAGCAGTAGCAATCGTCTCGGATTCGTATCACCAGCAGCAGGAACAAACAACAACAGCAGCAGTTGTAGTTGAAATAGTATCTATCTCATGTTTGGTGGTAGTATCAGTAGTAGTATTTGCAACAGCAGAGGCAGCAGTTGCGACAAGATTTGTACATGATTTGTAGTAGTACTAATAGTAGTAGTAGCAGTAGAAGTAGTAGTAGATCACATCCCCCATCACCTCCATCCCCGCGAAGCTCTTGATGTTGTTCCGACCTGCTGACAAGATCTGCACAACATGATTCAGTAGTAGTAGTAGTAGTAGTAGTAGTAGTACCAGCAACGATGGTAACAGTGCTATTCTCTGAGCAGAAAAAAGTAGCAGTCGTCTCTGATTCGTCGTAGCAGCAGCAGCAGTAGCAGCAACAACAGCAGCAGTTGTAGTTGAAATAGTAGTTGTCCCATATTTGTTAGCAAAATTTACACATGATTTGTAGTAGTAGTAGTAGTAGTTGTTGTTGTTGTTGTATCTGCGGCAGTGGCAGTGGGGATGGTGATAGAAGTCGTAGTAGTAGCATCAGCATCAGCGGCAGTGGTGGTTACAGTGCTAGCAGTAGAAGTAGTAGTAGCAGCAGCAGAAGTAGTAGTAGTAGCAGCAGTCGTAGTTGTCGCCTAATATTTGTAGCAAGGGCAGCAGCAGCAATAGTAGTGATTGCGGTGGCGAAATGGTGGTGGTGATAGCAGTAGAAGTAGTAGTTGTAGTAGTAGTAGTAGTATGTGTGTGTGTGTGTGTGGGGGGGGTCATTTGTTGTTGGTGTTGTTGTTGTTTTTGGCGTCTAAACTGCCAGTCTTTTTTTTTTTTTTTCTTTTTTTTAACCCTTTCACCGCCAGTCAATTTAGAGTGCAAAATTCCCTGGTGCTATGAACACAGAAAATATGGTGTCAAAGAATTAGCTGGGGATTCCCCATGTTATGTTTTGAAAATATGGCCTTATCCTACCACTCGGAACATCAGGAGCAGTCGGTTCATGGATAACAGACCAGTGATCTGGTCGCCCTTCAATGACATGGGTCCTCTACCTAGCTGCTGTATAAATGCGAGTTTGGCAGTGAAAGGGTTAATTGAAAACGAAAGTATTATGTTATTAATGTTCATTAATGTTCCATATATTCGTGAATACGTCGTCCCGGCATATATGACAAGCCAGCGTGTTTTCATAACTGTGCCCAAACCTCAAATGCGCGGCCACCCAAAAGTGACATGATTGCGTAACAGCTGTAAAAGCGAAGGAGATGTCAAGTTTACAGTCAGCACCCGCTGAAACCCAAATATGTACCTAACCAGTGCGCAAACAAACGTGACTCAGTAAAGGGTGGCACGCACATTGTGACGCTCGCATTTTGTTTATGTACGAAAGTGCCGCTGGAGTTCGCAAGCACTGAAACAAATATACACACTGTTAGGGGTCCGTTTTCAGATTTATTTGGTGCACCTGGTGAGGGTAGGGGGGTGCGGGGGGGGAGAGAGGGGTCGGCGGGCGGAGGGAGGGGGGGGGGGGAGGGAGAAAAAAAATAACATCAGCAGCCAACACAACAAAGAAAGAAACAAACAAACCTGTCTCCTCTGAAGCTTGCAAGCATAATTGCTGTTTCTGTCAACTGTTTGTCAAATATTTCATGAACCCCCCTCTCCCCCCCCCCCCACCCCCACTCCCACACCCCTTGGGCCACCCAGGCCAGTAGGTATACACTGCGGCTGGTAACCACAACAACAACAACACACACACGCGCGCGCGGACACACACAGACGCACACACACACACACATACACACACACACACACACACACAGACACGCACGCGCGCGACCACATACAGACACAAGATACACACACACACAGAGACAGACACACACACACACACACACACACACACACACACACACACACACACACACACACAGCGACACACAAAACACACACTCAGGTCACTTTTCCAATTTCCAAGCCCCCCCACACCCCCTCCCTTTCCCCCTCAAGTATCACTCTAAGTGAAAAGACGAAAAATCGATGAACAACACGCACGCACACACACACACACACACACACGCACGTACACACTAACACGCGCGCGCGCGCGCGCTCCTTTCGCGGACAGAGAGACAGACAACACAGCGAGCAAGGGCAAGATGACCAACATTATCATTTTTTTCCACCAGCATTGCTGACTGTGTGCATTTCCAGCATAGACATCAAGCCAGCAACAACACACACACACACACACACACACACACACACAAATGCGCACGCACACACGCACGCACATGCATAAACACACACATACGCGCACGCACGCACATACACAGCACACACATGCACGCACACACACATGCGGGCACGCACGCACGCAAGCACGCACGCACACATGCATACACGCATGCACATGCATTTAAACAAACACACGCGCTCGCAAGCGCACACACACACACACACACACACACACACAAGCTGGAAACCCTGAGGTCAGAAGCGATTGATTTTGGAAACGGCGAGCTATTTATATCCGAATCGAACCAGATAACCAATTCTCTCTTCATAGAGAGAAAGAGAGAGAGAGACAGACAGACAGAGACAGAGATAGAGAGATTGAGAGACAGAGACAGAGAAAGTGAATGACAGGGGCGGGGGGGACCGGGGAGGGGATGGATAGCGGGGGGGGGGGCGGGGGGGGGGGGGTTGTCGCCAAGTTTAGCACCAAAAACGATGATGAAGGCTTTCATGCCACCGGTTCACAATAAAGTAGGGTTTTGGAAAGACCTGTGATGACTTCACTCAGTTAAATCTTTCCCTCAGTATAATTCTGCACAACTTGTACTTGTGACACTGATAACTAATCCACTAATGTGTCACCACTAATACGAAACATCACAAAAGCATCTTTCTGTACGGTAAAGCCATGAAGAAGAAGAAGAAGTAGAAGAAGAAGAAGAAGAACAACAACAACAACAACATGAAGCAAATGACGACGAACAAGTACTGTGTGTGTGTGTGTGTGTGTGTGTGTGTGTGTGTGTGTGTGTTGTTGTTGTTGTTGTTGTTGTTGTTGAAAGCGACATATAAGTGTATACGGATAATATCAACAATCAAAAAAATGATAATAGCAATAACAATAACTGTCGTAACCTCCATCACCATCATCATTCTAAATATCATAACTAATAATATTATTGTCATCATCGCTACCATTATGATCATGATGATGTTGACTATCCTTTTTATTTGTTCTTATCTCATAGAACTATTATTATTGACAATAGTTATATACATAATTCAGATTTCAAGACTCACCCACTTCATTCTCTTTTTGTGGGCCGTTGGGGGGGGGGGATTTTTGTTTTGTTGTTGTTGTTGGGGGTTTTTTGAGGGGGGGGGAGGAGAGGGGGTTCGGGGGGGGGGGGGGAAGGGGGAGGTGGAATTTTATTCTATTCTATGTTTCATTTATTCATTTTTTAAATTATATTTTCTTTGGTGTGTGTGTGTGTGTGTGTGTGTGTATGTGTGTGTGTGTTGTGGAATAATGTAAGTTTGATATCTGGATATGTGTGTGTGTGTGTGTGTGTGTGTTGTTTTGTTTGTTTTTTTACCTTGAGGTTCCGGAGGTTGGTGAGGAAGGCGATCTTCTCGATGCAGTTGCTGGACAGGCTGAGCTTCTCACACTTGGTCAGCTGGCCCAGGCCGTTGTCCATCTTCTCCAGGGGCGGGTTCATGCCGCACAGCTTGACCTCCGTGGCCTCCCCCAGCTGGATGCCCGTCCTCTCCTGCCACTTGGCCAGGGCGTCCTTGGTGGTGCAGGCTTTGTTCATGACGCTGTTCCCTGTTGGGGAGGTGGTGGTGGTGTAAGGGAGTCTCTGGTCGTGTGGTGGTCACTGTTATGATGTCTGGAGAACTGTTGTGTTCGTCACTGTGTAGCTGTATATCTTATCTTTTTGTTCGTGGTGTTCTCAGGGGGCTGAGGGGGAGTGGGGGGGTGGTGAGTGGGGGGGGGGGGGGGGGGGGGGTGCGGGGGGTTCAGGGATTCTCTGATTGTGTGTCACTGTTATGTCTGAAGAACTGTGTTCGTCACTGTGTAGCTGTATATCTTTTTGTTCGTGGTGTTCTCGGGGCTGAGGGGGAGTGGGGGGGTGGGGGGTGAGTGGGGGTGGGGGGGTGTTTCAGGGATTCTCTGATTGTGTGTCACTGTTATGTCTGAAGAACTGTGTGCGTCACTGTGTAGCTGTATATCTTTTTGTTCGTGGTGTTCTCGGGACTGAGGGGGGTGGGGGGTGGTGAGGTGGGGGGGGGGGTAGTGGGGGGGGGGGGTGCGGGGGGTTCAGGGATTCTCTGATTGTGTGTCACTGTTATGTCTGAAGAACTGTGTTCGTCACTGTGTAGCTGTATATCTTTTTGTTCGTGGTGTTCTCGGGGCTGAGGGGGAGTGGGGGGTGGGGGTGAGTGGGGTGGAGGGGGGTGCGGGGGTGTTTCAGGGATTCTCTGATTGTGTGTCACTGTTATGTCTGAAGAACTGTGTTCGTCACTGTGTAGCTGTATATCTTTTTGTTCGTGGTGTTCTCGGGGCTGAGGGGGAGTGGGGGGGTGGGGTGGGGGGGTGAGTGGGGGGGGGGGGTGCGGGGGGTTCAGGGATTCTCTGATTGTGTGTCACTGTTATGTCTGATGAACTGTGTGCGTCACTGTGTAGCTGTATATCTTTTTGTTCGTGGTGTTCTCGGGACTGAGGGGGGTGGGGGGTGGTGAGGTGGGGGGGGGGTAGTGGGGGGGGGGGGTGCGGGGGGTTCAGGGATTCTCTGATTGTGTGTCACTGTATGTCTGAAGAACTGTGCGCGTCACTGTGTAGCTGTATATCTTTTTGTTCGTGGTGTTCTCGGGGCTGAGGGGGGCGGGGGGGGGGGGAGTGTGTGTGTGTGTGTGTGGGGGGGGGGGGGGTTCAGGGATACTCTGATTGCGTGTTACTGTTATGTCTGAAGAACTGTGTTCGTCACTGTGTAGCTGTATATCTTTTTGTTCGTGGTGTTCTCGGGGCTGAGGGGGAGTGGGGGTCGTGAGGTGTGTGTGTTGGGGGGGGGGGGGTGAGTTGGGTGTGGGGGTTCACGGATTCTCTGATTGTGTGTCACTGTTATGTCTGAAGAACTGTGCGCGTCACTGTGTAGCTGTATACCTTTTTGTTCGTGGTGTTCTCGGGGCTGAGGGGGAGTGGGGGTCGTGAGGTGTGTGTGTGGGGGGGGGGGGCGGTGAGTTGGGTGTGGGGGGTGTGGGGGTTCAGGGATTCTCTGATTGTGTGTCACTGTTATGTCTGAAGAACTGTGCGCGTCACTGTGTAGCTGTATACCTTTTTGTTCGTGGTGTTCTAAGGGCTGAGGGGGAGTGGGGGGTTGGGTGGGGTGGGGTGGGGGTGAGTGGCGGGGGGGGGGGGGTGCGGGGGGTTCAGGGATTCTCTGATTGTGTGTCACTGTAATGTCTGGAGGGGGGTGGGGGTGGGGTGGGGTGGGGGTGAAAGGGGGGGAGGGGTGCAGGGGGGTTCAGGGATTCTCTGATTGTGTGTCACTGTATGTCTGAAGAACTGTGCGCGTCACCGTGTAGCTGTATATCTTTATGTTCGTAGTGTTCTCGGTGCCTAGGGGGAGTGGGGGGTGGGGGGTGAGGTGGGGCGGGGGGGGGGGGGGGGGGGCTGCGGGGGGTTCAGGGATTCTCTGATTGCTGTCACTGAATGTCTGAACAACTGTGTGCGTCACTGTATAGCTGTATATCTGATATGTTCATGCTGCTCTCTGTGGTGTAAGAGATTTTCTGATTGGTGTCACTGAATGTACGAACAACAGTGTGCGTCACTGTATATCTTATAATTATTTTCATGCTGCTCTCTGTGGTGTAAGGGATTCTGTGATTGGTGTCACTGTTGTATAATATCATCTCAACTTATGTATGCGTCACTGTAAGTTGCATGTCTTATATGTTCATGCTGCTCTCTGTGGGGTGATGTAAGGGATGGGGTGGGGGGGGGCGTGGGGGGGGGCGGGAGGGGCGGGGGACGAGTCCTACGCATGCGGGTGTCAGAAGAAGAGCGGAGTTGGTGTGGGGATATGTAAGGATGAATGAGATCAGAAAGATACTGTGGACCATAAGCCTCAATGAACTTGAAACAAAGACAGACGACTTTGTAAATAATTCTTTCTTGTACTTGGAGCCAGTGTAAAGCATGGAGGAGAGGAGAGACGTGATCAAATTTTGGGGAATGAAAAACAAGACGAGCAGCATAGATCTGGACTTTCTGAAGCCTAGCAATGAGGTAGCTGGGTGAACCGTCAAGTAGCGAATTACAATAATCCAGGCAGGACAGATCAAAGACACATAGGAAAGGTTTGGTTGCATCTTCAGCCAGGAGATGACGAATGGATGTAATTCTGCGAAGTTCAAAGTAACACAATTTGCATACATTTGCAACATGCTGCTGATAGGAAAGAGACTGGTCGAGTATGGCATCAAGAATGCGGATGGAAGAGGAAAATATGATTGTCGGTGCCACTGAGGGAGATTGAGGAAGGAAGAGAGACTGAGTGGCAAAGTCTTTGTGGGGGTGATAATCATATTCATATCAGCCATGTCGCCACACACACACACACACCAGAGGAAATCCTGACTGAGTCATCGTGGTGCTGTTCACTAGGGTCTGTACTGTTTTATGAACGTTAGTCATGACACTACTTATCAAGCGCAAACTCCCTCCCCCAACTGACGACAATAATGGCGTAGTCGAGGGGTCAGACTAGGATGAAGGCCTAGCTTTTTATTTAATTTTATTTCATTTTACTTTCATCTTTTTTTTTTCTTTCTTTTTTTCACAGCATCCCTATTCTTTTCTGGAGGGGTGGTGTGTGTGTGTGTGTGTGTGTGTGTGGAGGGGGGGAGGTGCGTGCGGGGGAAGGGGGAGGAGGGGGTGGCGAGGGGAGGTGGCGAGGGGGGCGGTGAGGGAGCGGTGGCAGAATCGTCAAAACTTCTGTTCCATTGTTCGCCAGTGACCATGGTTCGAGGCCCTGTTTCGGCATGGTGTTGTATCCTTGGGAAGGACACTTTATTCCGATTCTCCTCACTCCATCCAACTATATATATATGTGAACTGGACTATCGTCGGGGAAGTTTGAAATGGCGAGAGCATTTTTCTCCTTCTTCTTCTTCTTCTTCTTCTGCGTTCACTCGTATGCACACGAGTGGGCTTTTACGTGTATGACCGTTTTTACCCCGCCATGTAGGCAGCCATACTCCGTTTTCGGGGGTGTGCATGCTGGGTATGTTCTTGCTTCCATAACCCACCGAACGCTGACATGGATTACAGGATCTTTAACGTGCGTATTTGATCTTCTGCTTGCATAATACACACGAAGGGGGTTCAGGCACTAGCAGGTCTGCACATATGTTGACCTGGGAGATCGTAAAAATCTCCACCCTTTACCCACCAGGCGCCGTCACCGTGATTCGAACCCGGGACCCTCATATTGACAGTCCAACGCTTTAACCACTCGGCTATTGCGCCCGTCGCATTTTTCTCCGATTTTCCTCACTCCACCCTGGTGCGGAACGTTGAAACGGCGGAAGGAGAGGGCTGGGCCCCGCCGGCCTCTTTGTCCCCCCCCCCCCCCCCCCCCCCCCCCCCCCCCCCCCCCAAGCCCTACAGGCACAGTGGGTAGGAATTCACTTCCCTGGTGGCTGTAAAAAGTCGATGGGCCCTTTATCTAAACTGTTCAGCTCTGCTCTGCCCCTCTTCATAAGAGGCAGTGGTCTAACGTCAGTAAATCGTCATTTTCCTCGTTTTGTCATCCTCATTCTTCTTCTTCGTTCGTGGGGCTGCAACTTCCACGTTGACTCGTATGTACACGAGTGGGCTTTTAACGGTATGGCCGTTTTTACCTCGCCATGTAGGCAGCCATACTCCGTTTTCGGGGGGTGTTTTGTCATCCTAGATCTCGAGACCTGTGTGAACGGAAGTTCTGTTTTCGTTGCCTGTTCTGCACTCCATCGTACAACAATAGTGGTAATGTCTTATATTTTAGCGTCCTAAATTCTGGGACATGTTTGAACGAAGCTTTTCGTGTGTTTTGTAACAGAGGCTAATATTCATCCATGGTTTGCAGGTCCAAAAGCGGAAAGAGCATGATGGCGGCACGTTAGTTTAGCGACTGAATCCGCAATCAAACTGAGTAACATAACCCACAAACTAGTGTCGAAAACCACTGAAAATGGGTTACAACGTGTACTAATGATAGTGATATCGATTCATCTATTCACGAAAATTGTCGGTAAAATAGGCCCCTGAATTTAGGACACTAAAACAGGATTTTATGCGCGAGTAAATTATTCCAACCCGATTCTGTGTGACTAACTGTTTGGAAACAGTTGTGATCATCACTTGTTCGCATAATATAATTAGTGTAGCCTCGGAAAGCTGCATAGGTCTTACTCTTACATGCGTCAAAAACCCGCTGAAGAGGCCCCACTGCTCCCAACAGCTATTCAATGCTGTGGTCGCTCCAAAAGGTATGAGCACAGAAGGAAACGTGGCGACATGATCGACACCTACAAATATGGCCATGGCATATACAAGCCGGACAAGCCACAGTTCACGCTCTCCAGCAACAAAGCGAGCAAAAATCCACAGCCTGAAGGTGAGCAAGGTCCATTGTCGACTCAACATTCGGAGTGCCTTCTTTACGGAACGGGTCATCAACACCTTGAATAGTCTCCCAGAAGAGGTAGTGACAGCCCCAACACTAGCTGCTTTCAAGGGGCCGCTTGGACACTCACTGGGCCAGTATTCCCACCCTTTACGACCCAGAGTGCAACCGCTAGTCTGTAGTCCACCAGTCTTAATTAAGTTAACCACGCATGCAAGTGTTTAGAATAGTGACGAGCCCAGAACGGCGAATAGGTCACTACCAGGCCTCAAGCGTCTATCAAGATCAAGATCAAGATCAAGAACACTGACGTTAGAATTGTCCTAGGGATTTAGCATACTAAGATTAGGATATTCTTCTACAAACCTTTAGAATTCTGGAGAAATGGGGATTCAGTTCAGCTTTCCTCCTTTTTGGCCGACGCTTTCAGATTCCAACTTTATCAGTTCCACGAAAAGGCTGAGATTAAAACACACACACACACAATCAATGATGTCACTGTGTGTGACGTCATAATTGTTCTGCTGGCTGTTGGGAAGGTGGCAGCGTCGTCCGTCCGTTCGTCACTCATTTGTTTTGTTTATCTGTTCAACTCTAAAGAAAAGGTGTGAAGAAATCGGCTTCTGAACAAGCAAGAGTGACGGCGTATCCGACGAAAAAGACACGTTGATATGACACTTATCGTGATGACGTCATTGTTGTGAAAGCCGTCTGAGAAGGTGATGATTTTTTTTTTCTCTCTCCTTTCCTTTCGTTCAGGTTATTTGTTTATCTCCGTGTTCCATTTCAAGATCCTGAATCTTGGGGAGTAATCGTAGGGATGTGTCTGATAAAGCGACAGTTTTCGTGCGGTGCATGCGAGAAATAGCATGTGTCGTTAAATTTAATCCACCCTTCTAATCAAGTGTTAGGCTAAGAAAAATATACTAAATGACTCACATTATGAACAGAAACTGACACTTGTCAACTCAGCCGGCCATATTTCTTGGTTACCATGGTTGGAAAAAAAACAAAAAAAAACACACCCACGCCCACACGGAAAGAACGACTCTGATTGGCACAACTGAATAAACCACTAAATCGTGGACCTGACAAGATGACACGACATGTTTAGCGGTTGAATCTACATCAGAAATAGGTTAAACAAATGATGGAGTCTCCTGTCGGACCGACGGATGAGTAGGCAGGCAGGCTTATCTGTCGGTGTGTGTCCTCATATGGGAGAAGAGGCCGATTCTGGATGCGCAGCACTTCCTACAGGTGTTGCAAGGGAAAACGTCTCCAGAAGTTGAGCCCTGCTTCCTTCGCTCACGCTTCTCCTTAATGGTCAGCGTTCTCTTGTTTTCAAACATCTTTATGCCACTAGAGCACAGCATCCTCCAGCGAGAGCAGTCAAGGGCATCAGTTTCCCAGGGAGCGAAATAGGGTCCATTTATGTTCCTCTAGGTCTGTGTTCCACTATGTGCATGTTTCCCCAAAATTTACTTTCAGTCACGTCTTAAGTTCCCCAATGTCGAAGTACGCCCAGGTCTATGTTCCCCTAAATGTATGTTTTGGAGGGGGGTTGGTGGGGGTAGGGGGCGCGGGGGGGGGGGGGGGGGGGGGTCTTTGTTCTCCCAGTTCTGTTTCCCGAGGGAGGAGTGGGTATATAGACCTTGGGGAACATGGACCTTTGGGAACATAGACCTAGGGTACATGAGCCTGGGCGAACATTGACCTACTTTTTTTAAACGGGGGAGGGTGGGATGGACCTAGACCTGGGGTTAACTTAGCCGTGGTGGAATGTAGAGGAACATATATATGCTTCCGCGCGCACGCGTGTGTGTCAGTGTGTGTGTGCGTGTGTGTGTGTGTGTGTGTGTGTGTTCGTATGTGCGCAGTATGTGTGTACGTACATACATACAAACAGAGAGAAACAGACACAATTAAAAAGAAGAAGAAAATAAGAAATAGAGCCAAATCTGTGGGTTTGCCGACCCAATTACACACTGGCATTAATCAAAACAAGACTGTCATTAGTTGCAATACACTGCTGAACACAGACTAAATATTTTCCTATCACCATCTGTGAAGAACACAAACATCAAAAATCGCTCTCCCTCGAGCGCTATTATGCAAGTGTAATTCCGATTCTCTGATTCAGCTAATAACAATTTTCAGTACGTCTCTCGACTGTTGGACAGGTGTGCTGTGTAGACTTGTCAGCTTTCTCCCAAATTAATGTAAAGATAGTAGTTATCCTTCATAACAAATCATAAGAAAAAGAAATGATGTCCCACCAATTACTTTTTATTCCAAAATGCTGAGTCCCGCCTACAACAGGAGTGTTTCTATAATACGACCTCCAGATAACATTATCTTTGTTTGTTTGTTTCCTTTTTTGTTAATTGCTGTAATACTATTTATACTATCACAATTTACGAATTGATGATCTCACTATTCTGGTTTATCTTTTCTGTGTTTATCCTGCTTTAACCACCACCCTCCACTACACACACACACACACACACACACACACACACACACACACATGACACGTCTAATAACACCCAAAGTGAAAATATGTCAGATCAAAGAACGAACATACTGCTGACCATGACGCAAACATGTCCAGTTAGTGGTTGCACCTTTGTAGTGGCAGTTTTGTTTGTTTGTTTGTTTGTTTTTGTTTCTTTTTTTTTCGCTAAGTGACCACTACTGATCACAGCTGACCACTACTGACCACCAGGTGTTTTTGTTTTTTTTGGGTTTTTTTTTTTTTTTGTATCACACCTGCTGGTTGTGTATTATCAGGACCCTGTGACAAGATTTGACCATCTCCTGACCACTACTGACTACTACTGATGATCATTACTGACCTCTGCTAACTACAACTGACCACTACCCACTTTTGTTTTTAGATATTTCGGCATTTTATCATGTTTTTGTGCAACATTCACCCAGTTTGGTCATTCCCTGATCAGTACTGATCATTCACCAAAAGCGTACAGCTTGCGTAATGGTAATGTCTTATCGCAGTGGGGGTACTTTTCTACCGGTTTTGACCACTGACCACTGCTGCTGACCGCAACCTAAAAGTATAGGATAAGACAAAAATTTTAGACACGGAGGAAATCAGACCTGAAGGAGCGTAGACCTGGGGGATATATATATATATATATGTATGTATGTATGTATCACACCTGGGGGAATACAGGGCTGACAGACCTAGGGCAAACGTTGACCTGTGGGAATACACACCTGGGTGTATATAGACCTTCCTTTTTTTGGGGGGGAGGTGGGGGGGGGGGGGTTGAAAGGTGTGAGGGGTTTGGGACATACACCTGCGAGAATATGGATCTGAGGGAACGTAGTCCTGGGGGATATACACATGTGTGAATATAGACTTGGAGGGAATATAGGGGAGACATATGTGTGTGGTTCGTCCGTCGCGATCGGCGAGGACCATCTAGTCATCCTGGGGGTGGGTGGGTTGGGGTTGGGCTCTGTGGGTGCGCAGATGACTGGTCAGGCCAATCCGCGCCCGGAAGGTTCTGACACAGTGTGGACAGGGGATGGTGGCGGCTGTCGGGGACTTGCTGGCCCTGCTTTTCCTGGCCTGTCTGCGTTGCTCTCAGCAGGGGAGACATACATGGGGGTGGGGGGGGGGGGACGTCGAACTGTGGGAATACAGACCTGGAGGTATATAGACCTACCTTTTTTTCCTTTCTTTCTTTCTTTCATTTTAAGAGTGTGTGTGTGTGTGGGGGGGTCTTGGACATAGACCTAGGGGAAGGTAGACATGGGGATATTTAGACTTTTTTAGGGTGTGTGTGTGTGGGGGGGGGATTTGGGGGGGGGGTGCAGGGGTCCCTCCTCTCTCTCTCCCCCATCCCCCCTCTCTCTCTATCTCTCTCGTTACGCCCTCTCTCCTCCCTCTTTCTCTGCGTGAATAAATTGATGATGGCACGCATAATACTGTGTTTCATGTTCACCCTAATTGCGGTTAAGGTCGGCCTATATATTTTTTTTCTTTTTCTTATGGCAGTTGTGTTAAAGATTCCGATTCAGATTCTCTCACATTCACACGCACGCAAGCATGCACACATACACAGAGACACAGACACACACACGCAGACACAAACACACACACACACACACACACACACACACACACACACACACACACACACACACAGAGTCATGTGGTTTCATATCACGGTTCCTGGCAATATTCCAGCCTTCGGTGCCTTTCAATGCACGGTGTTGAACGTCTTAAGACTGCCAAGTATCCTGCGTGAGTCGTTCACACTTTGCCTATATAGCCAGGTCCATTATTGACTGAGCTGGGCTAGCCAGGAGCACTTGAGATTGCTTCCAACAACTCAATGCACTGAAAGATAGAGAGAAAGTTGGAGTGGGGGGGGAGGGGGGGAGGGGAGACAGAAGGAGTAGCGTGCGCGCGGGGGCAGGGGGGTGGGTGGGTGGGGGTGGGGGGGTAAGGAGGTTACATACAGAAACCACTCACATGTACCGAGAGAGATGCAGATGGACAGAGACAGACAGACAGACAGACAGAGATACGGATACGGATACTTTTATCATGTTTTGGCTATTGTCCGTCATGAAAGGGATGGCTAGCAGCTGAATATTGTTCATTCAGCATCAGTGAGGTTGTCAACCACCTGTTCCCCAAGAAACAGCATTTGAGACAGACAGACAGGGAGAGACAGACAGACAGACAGACACACGTAAACACACACACAGAGGCAGAAAGACAGAGAGACATCGTCAAAGTCAGTCGAAATAATTTAATCATTCATAACAATGGAGTTCACAAAGACAAGAACAGAACGAATACAAGGACGACCACTTAACAATGTGGATAGCGAAAACAATTCTGGACCCTTCACACACACACACACACACACACACACACACACACACACACGCACACACAGAGAACACTGAACACTGAAATGTTCAATGTCATAAGCTGTAAAGCTCTAGTGACAGAGTAGGTAGTACTAATCAGATCAAAATTTTAATGGTGCAAAACAGATGAAATGAAACAGAAAGGAAAAAAAAAAAACAGAATAGAAACAAAATAAACTAATAAGAGATTAGCGACGCTTTGGCACTTTGTCATTGGCTTAATGTACTTGTGGTGACAAGGGGGTGGGGGGTGGTGGAGTAATGTGCCGAGAGAGAGAGAGAGGGGGGACTTCAAAGTTTGGCGAACATGGCATACTTCCAACTGCACGATATGTATGTATTCGTTTGACGACCACGTAACCACCTCTGCTTTGTGTACCAAGTTATCGGTTGTTCGTTATGGCTTATTTTTTTCTCGTTTTTGTTGTTATTGTTGTTGTTGTTGTTGTTTCCTTGTGTGTTTGTTTGGTTTGAAACATTTTCGGGGGTGGGGGGATGGGAGGGGGGAGGGAGACAGAGAGGGAGGGAGAGGGGGGGGGGGGCAGTAGTTAGCGAAGAAGTTAGGGGAGAGGGACTGAAAATCTTGTTTTTGTTTGTTTGTTTTGCGGGGGGAGGGGGGGGGGGGGGCGTTACTAAGGAGCCTTCCTTTCTTTTTCTTTTTCGTTTATTTTATTTTATTTTATTTTATTTTATTTTCTTCTATATTTATTCTGTTCAAAATTATTTTGCTGTGGTCGTCTTTTCTTTCTGGTCGTGAGAAAATAACGCGCCGTTGTGTGTGTGTGTGTGTGTGTGTGTGTGTGTGTGTGTGTGTGTGTGTGTGTGTCTGTCTGTCTGTGTGTTAGTATGTTTGTGCATGCGTGCGTGCACATGTATGTGTGTATACGCGCGTGAATACAGCTCCTCTTTTTCAGTCGCACGTGGGTTGTGGAAGGGACGAAGGAAGATGCGGGTGTAGAGATTGAGTCAGTAATAAAATCATCATCATCATCATCATCATCATTCTTAACTTCTTCCTCTACATGTTAACATGAACAACGCTGTTTGCTAACGATTCTGCCGTGTGACGGGTGCATGTATGTTTTGGCACTTTTGTATTTTCTTAAACCCCCAACACTGAGACAGAATGTTTAACGTGCGAAAGCAATGTTTGGTTTTCCGCTTGCATCTATAAACGCAGGGGTTTCACGCACTGCAAAGTGCGTCTCTCTGTGCATCTGTTCATCCATGAGTGTGTGGAGGAGGGGGGTAGAGGAGGTGCAGGGTAATGTGTGCGGTGTGTGTGTGTGTGTGTGTGTGTGTTGGAGCTCATGTACGTTTATATACATGTATTTAACTGTGCTTTCATATCTGTGAAACTGCATGTTCGGTGCATATATGTTATGCATGTGTGGGTGTATATGTAAATGTGTGTCTTCATGTTTTGCATCTATTTGCTTATTTATCATCATTGTTATCTTATTTATTTATTTATTTATTATTGTTATTAATTTATTATTATTATTATTATTATTATTACTACCTTTTTTTTCTTTTTCTTTTTTTTAACATGATCGTTATTATTTATTTATTTATTTATTTGTGTAAGCTTATCTATTATTTATTCACCTTTTTTTTTTTCAAGGCCTGACTAAGCGCGTTGGGTTACGCTGCTGGTCAGGCATCTGCTTGGCAGATGTGGTGTAGCGTATATGGATATGTCCGAACGCAGTGACGCCTCCTTGAGCTACTGAAACTGAAACTCATCCGTCAGCGCCAAGCGCACTCCTGTATACGTTCACAAGCATGACGGGGGATGGAGGGTGTGTGTGTGTGTGGGAGGGAGGGGGTGTGTAGGGGTGGGGGGAGGGGTTATGTCAGGGATGATGTTAAAATAAGCGTTTTATGGTGCAGTAAACTTTCCTGGTGGAGTAAAGTTAACTTTCGTGGTGCAGCAAAGTAAGCTTTCATGGCGCAGTGAAGTAAGCTTTCATGGTGCAGTAAAGTAAGCTTTCATGGCGCAACAAAGTAAGCTTTCATGGTACAGTACAGTAAGCTTCGTGGTGCAGTACAGTAAGCTCTCATGGCGCAGTACAGTAAGCTTCCGTGGCGAAGTAAAGTAAGCTTTCATGGTGCAGTAAAGTAACCTTTCATGGTGCAGTAAAGTAAGCTTTCATGGTACAGTAAAGTAAGCTTCGTGGTGAGGTAAAGTAAGCTTTCATGGCGCAGTAAAGTAAGCTTTCATGGCGCAGTAAAGTAAGCTTCCATGGCGCAGTAAAGTAAGCTTTCATGGCGCAGTAACATACACCGAGTTCAGAATCCTTCAAAGTGATATTCTCTCTGTCTCTGTCTCTGTCTCCCTCCCTCCACGATGTCTAACTCGTTTATGCTATCCTTCCTTCTCTGTGTATCTCTGTGTCTGTCTGTCTCTGCCTCTTTCTGTATCTGTCTGCCCCCCCCCCCACCCCCACCCCCCCTCCTCCTCTCACTCCCTCGTCACCCCCCCCCCCCCCCACCTTGTGTATGTGTGAAGCGAAAAGGGGGCGGATTTGTGCATTTTGCCTATGTGTGGAGTACGGAAGAGGGGGGGGGGGTGCGTGTGTGTGTGTATGTGCGTGCGTGTATGTGTATGAGCATGTATTTGTGTAAGTGTGTGTCAGTGTACATGTATGTGTGTGTGCGCGCGGACTTGTGTGTGTGTGTGTGTGTGTGTGTGTGTGTGTGTGTGTGTGTGTGTGTGTGTGTGTGTTCCTAAGCATGCATAATGCATGTGGTGGTGAGTGGTAGATAAGGTGGATTCTGAAAGACGTGAGGTTTCGGAATTTAAAAAAAATAAGAAGAAGAAAAAATAGAAGAAAATCGGTCACACACTCCAACAAAACAAACCGCAAGACTGACATCTGTTCCATCAGATCCCGTACGTCTGTCAATCAAAACATGTTATTGTTGTACACTTCAGGCTACTACGCAGATATTCATACACTCTCATGCATGCATTGACACTGACTCGACTGAGTCAAAGTGCTCAATCTATTTCCCCGTCTAATCATTAGCAAACCCCGGGCACAGGCCCTCGATCGAGTTACTCAGTCGTGTAACCAGCGGGATTATTATGAAGTGTTCTTGGAAACTGACTGAGGAGAAACAGGATCATCACAGCTAAGTGATAACGTACTTTAGGCCAGCAGTGTGTATCACCTAGGTCCAGTGTAGGATTTGCTTTAGTCCGCTTTGCTGTTGCAAGTTATTGGCAAGTTATTCTTTTCTGTTTTTTTTCCGCATGGAGTTGGCCTTCATCAAGATTTTGCGCCTTATAAATAGTAGTAGTAGTAGTAGTATTTTTATGTATTTATCTTCTTTTTTAAGTTTTGTTATTTATTAATTTATTTTTGTTATTTTATTTTATTTTATTTTATTTTTATTCTTATTTTTTCTCAAGGCCTGACTAAGCGCTTTGGGTTACGCTGCTGGTCAGGCATCTGCCGCGTTGGCAGATGTGGTGTAGCGTATATGGATTTGACCGAACGCAGTGACTGACGCCTCCTTGAGCTACTGATACTGATACTGGCAGCTGTTGTGTTATTTCTATGTTTGTGAAGAGAGAGAGAGAGAGAGAGAGAGAGTGTGTGTGTGTGTGTGTGTTTATTTGTTTGTGAAGAGAGAGAGAGAGTGTGTGTGTGTGTGTGTGTGTGTCTTTAATATTTGCACTTTCTGATTGGTTTGTTGTATTTCGTCGTTGTGTGGAATGTGTCAGGCCTCGACTGCGTGCATATATATCTGTGTACCTATCAGAGTGGATAACTCCTAAGGAATCTGACCGAAGAAGACAAAACTTTCGTTGCCGTGGGTTCTTTTTCAGTGCGCCAAGTGCACCTGAGCTGCCGGACACTACGGGACCTCGGTTTATCGTCTCATCTGACTAGTCAGTCGACTGACTAGACTCTCAATTCGATTTCCAGCCACCAGTCAAACCTGGGAGAAAGGGCGAGAGCGGGATTCGAACCCAGACCCTCACTGACACTGTAACGATGAGCGTCTTAACCATTCTACCACCTTCTGGATGATCTTTATTGGAGTTCACGCTCTTTGTCCTGCCCCATTTAATTAATGATGGAATGATACGTAATTCAGATGTATCCATTCATCCATCTATCTGTCAATGATAATGACTGTCTTAAATAATTCTGCAGCATGGTTACCCGGTAGCGATACAAAAGTGCGAGAGTGTCGTTAGTCAGCTCATTAATTTTTGCCTCGTGATTGACGATCGATACATGCTGCTTCTCACTTTTGAGCGTTGATAATGATGATGATAATAATAATAATGATGATAATAACCGCAATGGAGAAGATTGCCGGAAGAACAACAACAACAACAACAACTACTACTACAACGACAACGATCTAGGTCAACCTACAACGGCACTAGACTGTGCAGTAGTGGCGTGAGTGACGCGTACTGTAACAACTCGGTCAAAACATAGTCGTTCGAGCGCCCGTGTTATTTTCGTAGGCTCCCCTGTATAGAAGGCTTGAAAAGCGCGGCTTGCTGTATATCATACCTTCCTCAGCTGTTTTTGGAGCTTTTGGATAGGTGGTGGTGGGGTGAGGGGGGGGCGAGGGTTTGGGGTGGGGGTGGAGGGGGGGGGAGGCGGGGAGCTCAGTCCGTCTCCCCCCCCCCCCCCCCCCCCCCCCGTCTGCTCTTATTCACCTTTTTTTTTTTTTCACCACGTTTCTCACTACCACCAACCCCCCCCCTGCCCCCTCCCTCCCTCCCCCTCCACTCACTCACATACACACCACCACCCCCACCACCCCCACACTTCACACCCACCACCTCCTTCCAGCTGTTTTCCTTTCCGTTCCTCCTTCCTCAACAGTAGTGGCACACACAAACATTCAGATTGATCATGCGTTAAAATTAAAAGGTGAAGGTTGTCTTGCAGCCCCCCCAGCCGCAACTGACCAATGAGCGTCCGTCTTGGTGTCACACCCATGCTTGCCGCTTCCTGATTGGTGGATCTTGGAGGCTTGGCCCCCCGGCTGTCGCCAGCACCACGCGACACACACACACACGGAGACGTTGAGAGAGAGAGAGACCGGCGAAACCCATTCAGATCGAAGTGGCTGGAAGCTTCTTATCACATCCTTTCTCGCTCTAAAGCAGTGGTGCTGGAAAGTTGCAGGCTGTCATCATCATCATCATCACAAGGTAAGACGATTATTAGTTCTTCTTCTTATTATTATTATTATTCCCGGCCCGAAAAACCGGCAGGCTTTTCTGTCCTTGTTCAGTATTGCCGATGATGAAATATTTATTCTGTGTCCGCCATGAAAAAGAAAAAAAAAAAAAAAAAAAGAAGAGGAAGAAGAAAAGCCCAGACTGAAGCAGGCAAGCGAGGAGTGGTTTCGAGGCAACGGACAGTATTCAGTGTGCACTGAACAAAGCCACGTGTCTGTATCTCTGAAACCTACACAGATATTATACAGTCAGTAAAACTCAGATATGATCATTGCATGTGCATACTCTTAAATCCGCGTGTACATTTTTATTTCTTTGATTATCTGACTCATTAATGGGCGAATTTTTTTATTTTTTTTATTTAATGTCTTTGGTTCATTTGGTCTGTTGATGTTTAGACAGGTCCGGTATTGTTAGTCTAGGCTGGCAATTGAGTGTGTGTGTGTGTGTGTGTGTGTGTGTGTGTGTTCACATGTGGATTCTTTGATTTAACGTCTTTTTTCTTTGAGTGATTTTAGGTGGGTATGATTGTGTCCCTGTGTGTGTGTGAGTGTGTGTGTGTGTGTGTGTGTGTGTGTGTGTGTGTGTGTGTGTGTGTGTGCCACGGTGTTTGTGTGTGTTCATAAGCATGTGTAAGGTCATTGAAGATGTTAAAAGATTCGGTTCTTTGACTAAAAAAATGTTCCCAGAACAGACAAGTCTAGAACGTGCAAGACTGAGAGCTGATAAAAAAGAGTGTTAATTAAAAAGAAACATACCCTGAAGATAAGTCGAGAATGTCCAAGGAGTGTTGTTAGTAACAGATTTTTGATGAAAAAGAAATATGCCCTGAAGATAAGTCGAGAATGTCCAAGGAGTGTTGTTAGTAACAGATTTTTGATGAAAAAGAAATATGCCCTGAAGATAAGTCGAGAACGTCAGTGAGTGTTGTTGAAGGATTGTTAACCAAAAAGAAATATACCCTTAAGATAAATCGAGAACGTCAATGAGTGTTGTTAAATTGTTAATTAACAAGACATATAATAATAATAATAATAATAATAATAATAATGATAATGGTATTTATATAGCGCTGAATCTTGTGCAGAGACAAATCAAAGCGCTTTCGCACCAGTTATTAACACGCATGTATAACTCTAAAACTGTAGAAACTAAAGACAAGGAAGAGGCAGGGAAGGGAGGCTATTTTGGGAAGAGGTAGGTTTTAAGGCCAGACTCGAAAGAGCTGGGAGTGGAGACTCACTCAGAATATGAGTAGAGAGCGTCCAGTAGTGTTGTTAACAGATTTTTGACTAAAAAGAAATGTGCCCTAAAGATAAGTCGAGAACGTTAACGAGTGTTGTTAAAGGATTGTTAATTAAAAAGGAATATACCCTGAAGATAAGTTGAGAGTGCCCACAGGAATGTAGTTGTTAAAGGATTGTTGATTGAAGAGATATATACCCTGAAGAAGTCGAAAATGTCCAGGGAGTGTTGTCATTAACAGATTGTTGACTGAAAGGAAACGTGCCCCTAAGATAAACCGAGAACGTCCAAGAGTGTTGTCAAAATATTGTCAAGTCTCTGGAGCCTTGAAAACAAGTAGGAGAATTCAGTTTGTTACAAGACCGTTAATGAAAAAGAAACAAGTGGTTGAGACAAGTCTTGTGCGTGCAAGGAGAGAGAAGAGAGACTCGCCATACAAGCCAACAAAATCCCTCCCCCCCCCCTCCACCCCTCCGCCCCCCACACCTCACCCCTCTCCCCAGGCAGCACTCTTTGACCTTTACAACTGTTACGTGGACAAATAACCCAGTCGTCCAACCCCGCACAACCTCCACGGGCATTCTATCGCCGCGGGCCAGACCGCCACACAAACAAAAGCCGTGCAGGCCATCTAATCCAACTGAACTCACGTCTAGTATTACAAAATTGGCCGGCAATCCCTATTCGCAGTTCGCCTATATACTCAGTTGCTTTCTGTGTGATGTGTGTGTGTGTGCATGTGTGTGTGGGTGTGTGCGTGTGTGTGTGTGTGTGTGCATGTGAGAGAGAGAGAGAGAGAGAGAGAGAGAGTGTTTGACAGAGAGAGAAAGTGAAAGGCTGAACAGGCGAAATAGGACAAAGAGTCCACCTCTTACTAAGAGACTGAGGTCATTGTAGAGGGTCAGGATGGCCGCACTGTCACAGAGAATAGACGACACGGAAGTTGGCGAATCAAGGTGGCAGAATGGTTAAGACGCTCAGCTGCCAATACAGAGAGTCCGTGAGGGTGTGGGTTCGAATCCCGCTCTCGCCCTTTCTCCTAAGTTTGACTGGAAAATCAAACTGAGCGTCTAGTCTTTCGGATGAGACGATAAACCGAGGTCCCGTGTGCAGCACGCACTTGGCGCACTGAAAAAGAACCCATGGCAACGAGAGTGTTGTCCTCTGGCGAAATTACGTAAAATGAAATCCACTTTCATAGGTACACAAATATGTAAGCATGCACTCAAGGCCTGACTAAGCGCGTTGGGTTATGCTGCTGGTCAGGCATCTGCTCAACAGATGTGGTGTAGCGTGTATGGATTTGTCCGAACGCAGTGACGCCTCCTTGAGAAAGTGAAACTGAAACTGAAACTGGCGAATCAGTCTGACCTGCCGCTCTGTCCCGTCACATTATGGAGGGTTACGTGTTGGGTATTTCCAGCCAGGACCAGCGTTACGTTAAGATTCCCACCGCCCGCTTGTATATTTGTGATCTTTGAGTGAACGTGACTGTTGTTTGAAATCCGCGTCAGACGGATTTGTTTGTTTTGCCAGTGGGGCCACTGGTGGTGTGATGACTTTTTCCTCGCTGTCTTCTTCCCCGTTTTCTCCGCAGCGTTTCACACACACACAGACTGGTGCACGCGCGCGCGCACACACACACACACACACTAGTGCACGCACACACACACACACACACACACACAATGCACGCACACGCACACACACACATACACACACACACTGGTGCACGCGCACACACACACACACTGGTGCATGCACGCACACACACACACACACACACACACACACACACACACACACACACACACACACTGGTGCACGCACACACACACACACACACACACACACACACTGGTGCACGCACACACACACACACACACACACACACACACACACTGGTGCATGCACACACACACACACACACACACACACACACACACACACAAACACTGGTGAACGCACACGTATACCTGCACACATGCAAACACACACTCGTTAAACTGAAGACAGCAACTCGCGTTCACTGCAGACTGGAGAGAGAGAGAGAGAGAGAGAGAGAGAGAGAGAGAGAGAGACAGACTGACGGAGACAGAAGGACTACCGAAGATAATTATAAATAATAATACATTCACTGATTTCATCCTGTCGCGTCAGTTTCACCGGCTGGCAAACAAAGGCAGGCACAGCAGATTTATATATGCCTATATATGACCACAGTGCAGAGTGACGCAATGTTGTAAGATTGTGAAAAAAAAAAACCCACTCCGTGCTGTGTGTGTATGTGTGTGTGTGTGTGTGTGTGTGTGGTATGTGTGTGTGTGTGTGTGTGTGTGTGTGTGTGTGTGTGTGTGTGTGTGTGTGTGTGTGTGTTCATTAGACAGGCGCCGAATCGAACTGAAAAGTTTTGTCGACATTATAAAGAGAAGTAAAATGTTCTAACGACACAACAGTGGCGACTGTCAGTATCACTCCGTGTATCAATCTGTTTTTGTATCTCCCACTGCCCCTTATTTGGTGTCAGCTTGCAGATAGATACCAAACTACCTACCTCCCACCAGATCTGTTAGCAAATTAACAACCCCGCCACTTGTTCGACCACGTATGCTAAGTACTGAGGGTAGAGCTCGCGCCGTTTCAGTTTACGGCCAGGTTTCAGATCGTCACTGACGTCAAACCGAACTCATGCTATATCCGGCTTCAGTCGAGATGGTCTGATTCGACGGATCTGTACTGACTAGACGTCTAGTGAAGGTCTGGTGGCCCTTCAGTGTTTCGCAATACATGTTTTTTTTGGGGGTTTTTGTTGTTGTTTTTTTGCGTTTGTGGTATCGCTTTGCTGTTATTATTATCATTATCATTATTATTGTTATTGTTGTCGTTGTCATCATCACTATTATCATGTTTATCTTTTGTCAAGTTATTCTTATTATTAGCTCATTCGTTTATCTATGCACTCTGTCGCACTCGTATATTTACGAACAGAAGAAGCCTATATATAATAGCCTTATTTTCACCCTAAATGGATCAATTCCCGCGCTTCGAAGCTTTTTTTTTTTTGGAACTACTGAAAAAATGAACCTGTATAACACTGTTAACAGCTTTTCTGTTTAAGTTGTATCAAGTTATTTTCCAGCTTTGTTTGTTCAGATTATCGGGGACACACACACACACACACACACACACACACTGACTTTCACATACACTTACACAGACACACTCGCACACACACTGACACACTTACACACACACGCACGCATGCACGCACACACACACATACACACATACTCTCTCTCTCTCTCACACACACACACATATGACAACATCGTAAAACAACATCTAAGGGAATGTCGTAAGCTTTGGCTGTGGGTGTATGCTTCTTTTCCTTTATCCCAATTTCTGTGTAAGTCCAGAGAGAGAGACAGACAGAGAGAGTAAAACAATGTGCTAGGGAGTGCCGTCAGCTTATTGATTTGTGTGTGGGAGTGTGTCGCTTCTCATTTCCTTTATCCCAATCTCTGTGTAAGTCCAGAGAGAGAGAGAGAGAGAGAACAAAGAAGAACAAAGAATAAATGTTTTAATTGCGTATAGGCCTGTGACCCGTTGCAAACATAATATACATAAAGAAACCTACACAAGGCACACAAATAAGTCACAGAGAGAGAGAGACAGATACAGAGAGAGACAGAGAGACACACACAGAGAGAGTAAAACAATGTCTTAGGGAGTGCCGTAGCTGTGAGAGTACGCCGCTTCTCTTTTCCCGTATCCCTATCTCTGTGTGTTTATATAAAGCCCCCACCCCCCACGCCCCCCGGCCATCTTAGTCTTACCCTCTATTAATTTTTATTATTTTATTTTATTTTTTTAAGAATCATACTTTCATACCATTGAGAGACAGAGAGAAAGATTGCATCTCACAGTCACAGATAAATCTCCGTCCGCCGGCCGGCTCCGGCTGTTCTTGCATGGCCTGTTTACCTACATGGCGGGGTAAGTAAACAAAACAGGCGACACACGTAAAATGTTAAATGTTACATGTTTGTCTGAGTGTGTATGTGTGCCGCGTGCCTGACCGTTTTAAATCGGATTGAATGACACAGGAAACGAATGATGAGCGCCTAATGGCCGCATGGCCCGTTAGTCGGCCGGCCCTACCCAGGAAGGCATTGAGCCTGTTGTGCCCGTGTTTGTAAAGCCGGCGCTTAGAGCTTGGTCTCCGACCGAGGATAGGCGCTATGTAAGTATCCATATCAATCAATCAGTAAATACATACAGCTGTTCCAGAGAGAGAGAGAGAGAGACAGTGGGAAGCCGGGGGTATGTAGGTGTGTGTATGGGGACGTTGATGATGAGTGAGGGTTGATGACCTTTTAACCTCCACCACGGCTTTGGGGGATTGGCGAGTTTGTGAAAACGCTGTTTGTTTGTTTAAACAGTATTTTATTTGGAACATGTCACAATACAACACAGATATAGATGAACAGGACAACAAGAAAATCTTATATAAAGTCCTGCTGTTGTTTTTGTTTTTGTTTTGTGTGTATGTGTGCGTGTGTGTGTGTGTGTGTGTGTGTGTGTGTTTTACTTCCCAGGTATTGATTAATAGGAATTACTCAGAAGTAACACATTGGCACACTTGTATGGGGGACTGAAAAAAAAAGGATGCCTTTGGCGAATGGCTCAGTAGTATTGGAATTTCCTGATGCATTTATTTCCTCGCAGAGGCCGACTGGGTCGAAACATGACGGTAAGAAAAAGAAAAAAAAAAAGAAAGAAAAAAGACATTGAATAGTGAACACTTTGTCACTCAGTGTTTCCTACTCTCTATCTCAGCACATTCTCTCTCTGTCTGAGTCCTGATTTAACCGGTATGTGTGTGTGTGTGTGTGTGTGTGAGAGAGAGAGAGAGAGAGAGAGAGAGAGAGAGAGAGAGAGAGGTAGATAGATTAATACGAACCCTGAGGGGAAAACAGTTATAATCATTTATAAATACACACCGTCCACCGAGAGAGAGAGAGAGAGAGAGAGAGAGAATGTGAAAAGGAAAACGGTTTTTATACTCTGCGCATGGCCTTCACGAAAAAAAAAAAAAAAGGGCTCTGGTGTGCGTGTGACAGTGGGGGGGGGGGGGGGGGCCCATCATCCGCCGTCTCCACTGGGAGAGGGGAAAAAAAAGAAAAAAGAAAAAAAAAAAGAAAGGAAAGCAAAAGGCTTGCGGTGTTTGTGTTTGGGCACTTTTTTTTTTCTTCCCCCCCCCCCCCCACTTTTTTTTTCTTCTTTCTTTTTTTTAACCCCCCACCCCCACTCCCCCCCCACCTCCCGTCGGTCGCCACGTCGGCAGTTTTTCAACACACATGACGAAACTCACCCCATGTCACGTGTGGAGATGGGCTGGCAGGAAACACATCACTGAGAATGGGCTGATTCAGTTGTGGTAGTGGTGGTGGTGATGACGGATGGTTGGTGGTGGTGGTGGTGGTGGTGGTGGTGGGAGGTGTTACTCCCACAGGCGCCAGATATCGAGACGGAAAAAAAAATTGCTTTAACTTGAAAAATCGGTTGAGAGGGTGGTTTGGGTGGGGGCGGAGGTGGGGGGGGGGGGGCGAGAGGGGTGTAGAGAGACAGAGAGAATGTGTGTGTGTGAGAGAGAGAGACACATAGAGAGTTGTTGATAATGTCTTGTCATTTCAAGTCACAGTTAAATTAGTTGCACTCTGTCAGTAAACACTCTCTAATTAATGAGAGAGACAGAGACGGGGGAACATTGAGAAGCCAGGGCACACACACACACACACACACACACACACACACACACACACACACACACACACACACACACACACACACACACACACACACACACACACACACGTGCACTCCGTCGCACACCGGCGGCACATTCAGTTCAAGTTGACACTGAGATCAAGAGAGACTGAACGGCCGCACGAAAACAAACAAACAAACAAACAAACAAAACATCATGTTAAGGCTTCAGTTTTATCCAGGCCTCTTAGTCTTCAGTACAACATTAGGATCAATGTTCGAGGTCAGTCCAGAAGAACAGAGCCTCTGGAAGGTCTGTGATCAAGGCTCTTGACGCTCCAGTTAACCCCTCGGTCCATCCTCCACACACACGCACACACACACACGTGCGCTCGCACACACATTGACAAGGGGTCAAGAGAGAACGGCTGAAGAGAAACTATGTGCTCAGGCTTTTTTTTTTCTTTTCTTTCTTTCTTTCCTCAAACGTCATTCAACATTAGGATCACTCCCCCCCCTTCCCTCCCCCTCGCACCCCTCCCCCTCCCCCATCACCCCCACACAAGTCGGTTAATCTACGGGTTAATAATCCAACCGTTAGTGTGGTCAGTCACAAACCCCGGTGTAACAGTCTCAAACTACTCCCTGCTGTGGAATTTTTACCCCAGGGTCATTCTGGGGCTAGTCTCAAATAAACCTCGGGGTAAGTGATTATTTTATGGCTTGTATGAAGATCGAGCCCCGCCTCCACCAAAATGGATACTACCCCCCGCTTGTACGGGCTTAAGCTGTTGAGTTTCAGTTTGTTTCTCAAGGAGGCGTCACAGCGTTCGGACGAATCCGTATGCGCAAGACCACATCCGCCAGGCAAGATGACTGACCAGCAGCATAACCCAACGCGCTGTCAGGATTTGAGTGCACGCATATGTATTTGTGTTCCTATCAGAGTGGATTTCTCAGTTCTACAGCGGAATTTTGCCTAGAGCCGGACAACACTCACGTTGCCATGGGTTCTTTTTCAGTGCGCCAAGTGCGTCAGTGCTGCACACGGGACCGAGTCAATCGGTTTATCGTCTCATCCGAATGACTAGACCCTCAGTTTGATTTGCCAGTCAAAACTTAGGAGGAGAAAAGGGTGATGAGAGCGGGATTCGAACCCAGACCCTCACGGGCTCTCCGCTGTATTCAGTGGCAGATGACCGTCTTCAAGTTAACCATTTCTGCCACCTTCCATCCTCCATTGAAACTGAAGCTGAAACAAGCTGTTGAAAAAAGGAAGTAGGACGTCCTGGTCTAGCCTTCACTAGCCTTCACTTTTTTTATTTCTAGCCACCCCAGAATTATCCTCATATTCAGTCATTGCGAGGGGGGGGGGTTAAAATTAAACGGCTGGGATTGGGGGATGCGGGGTGGGGTGGGGTGGGCGGGGGTGAGGGGGGTAGATGCTTGGGATTCAGTTCTAAGTTTACCCCCGGGGTCATTCAAGGTGGGTCCACATCTGTGGACGCCGGCATTAACCAGATTTGACCACGGGGGATAAAAAGAAAAGAAAAAAAAGAAGGGTGGGTGGGGAGGGAGGGTGGGTGGGGGTGGGGGGGGAGGGTGTGCCAATAAGCTGCTGCACCGGCAGGTTCGACCGAGACGGTCACGTGACGTAGAGACGACCCGCCATATAAGGAGACCAAATAATAATAATAATAATAATAATCAGCTTGACATCTCCGTTACATTCATTCAGGTTGGAAATATATTGCGTATAGTAAGGAGATGACCGCAAAGTTGTATCTTGGCAGTGACCCTCCCACCACCCCACCATCCGCACGCACACACACACACACACACACACACACACACACACACACACACACTACACACACACACACAGAGTAGGGGTTGGTCACATAGTGGGGAAGGAGAGAGCGGATCGAATGCAGGGGGAGGAGTGAGAAGGGGTGTTGAAGATTATGGTAAACTAATGTGTAGATTATATATATATATATATATATATATATAGAGAGAGAGAGAGAGAGAGAGAGAGAGAGAGAGAGAGAGCTGTTAATGACGTAAGTAAAAGGAAGCCTGTCAACTGAAAAATACAAATGCTGTTATACGAATGATCAATATTGGCATTTAGTCCAGAGCCGTATGTATGTATGTATGTATGTATGTATATATATATATATATATATATATATATATATATATATATATATATAATGTGTGTGCAGAGAGAGGGAGGTACTGGTCAGATCTGAATATGTATTAACAGTCAGGCTTGCTGTGCACGTGACCTTCTGCACGTGCAAAATGTACCACTAAAGCCCTCAATATATCGAACTCGTCTATTGGGCCGGGAATGAGAGGGGGAGGAGGGAAGGGGGGCGGCGGGGGTGGGGCCTGGGGGGGGGGAGTAACAACAACAACAACAACAACAAAACACACACACACTAACTCACCCAGCAAATATTCGTCGCAGTGCACTGTGTTGGACGTGCTGCGTGTCTCGTTTGGTCGGGAGTCAGACGTATTTTCGTCACCTCTGCCGCCAGTCAGTGGTCGAAATCAGGTCAAAGCGTGTCTGCCGCGTGTCTGTCTGGTCTGCGTAGTACAGCAGAGGCACGACTGAGTGTTCTTGTTGATTGCATTTTGTGTCAGTGGTAGTATGAGGAAGGGTAGGCTGAAAGCGTTATACTACTGTATCGGTGACTAAAGTTTGGGGTGGGTAGAGAGAGAGAGAGAGAGAGAGAGAGATGGACAGAACGAAGAGAGACAGAGAGAGAGAGAGAGAGAAAGGGGGGGGAGGAGGGTCATGACTGACGTTGTTCATTTGATTGATCTGTGTCAGTGGAGAAGGGCAAACTGAAAGCGATATATCGGTGACTAAAGTTTGGGGTGGGGAGAGAGATGGAGAGAGAGACACAGGTAGATGGGCAAAACGAAGAGGCAAAGAGAGAGACGGAGGGGAGGGGTTGGGGCATGACTGACAGTGTTCGGTTAATTGATTTGTGTCAGTGGGGAAGGGCAAACTGAAAGCGATATTCTATATTGGTGACTAAAGTTCTCTCTCTCTCTTGAGCTCTCACTATACATGTGGTCCCGTTTTCAAACACCTGAGTGGAAGCTTTTATTAGCTTTTTAAATATTTTTTTTTAATTGCCGTCGTTCGTTTTACACGGATGAATGACCACTGTAACCTTGCCAAGCTCTAAGTCCAAGGGGTGAAGGATTTTCACTCTCTTGGGTGTCACCCGCCGTGCATGACTTGACCCGTCATGGATGACCGCCTTCACATGCAGTTACATGCTTACAGCGTAGACTTTTTTTTTTTTTTTTTTTTTGTGTGTGTGTGTGTGTGTAGATTGTTTGACTGTAATGGTATTGAGGAGTGGTACACATGATCGGAATGTGTGTGTGTGTGTGTGTGTGTGTGTGTGTGTGTGTGCGTGTGTGTGTGGCGGCCCTATCCTCCCTTCCCGCGGCTTGTAACAGTCGCCAACCGAAGTCCGGTTCACTTGTGTTACCGGTAGTGTGAGGAAAATGGGAATCTTCTTCTTCTTCTTCTTCTTTCCGTTACACGACCAACATCGACTTGCCGATGATTCTGTCGTGGTTGATGCATGCTGGGTATTTTCGTGTCCCACCGAACGCTGACATGGATTACAGGATCTTTAACGCTGTGCGTATTTCTTTTTCTGCGTGCGTATACACACGAAGGGGGGTTCAGGCACTACTAGCAGGTCTGCACATACGTTGACCTGGGAGATCGGAAAAATCTCCACCCTTTACCCACCAGGCGCTGTTACCGAGTTTCTTCTTCTTCTTCTGCGTTCACTCGTATGCACACGAGTGGGCTTTTACGTGTATGACCGTTTTTACCCCGCCATGTAGGCAGCCATACTCCGTTTTCGGGGGTGTGCATGCAGGGTATGTTCTTGTTTCCATAACCCACCGAACGCTGACATGGATTACAGGATCTTTAACGCTGTGCGTATTTCTTTTTCTGCGTGCGTATACACACGAAGGGGGGTTCAGGCACTACTAGCAGGTCTGCACATACGTTGACCTGGGAGATCGGAAAAATCTCCACCCATTACCCACCAGGCGCCGTTACCGAGTTTCGAACCCGGGACCCTCAGATTGAAAGTCCATCTCTTTAACCACTCGGCTATTGCGCGAACGCAGCGGGGCTTTGAACCCCGAACACTGGTAAGCACTGAATCAGAAGTCCCAACGCCTGACCGAATCTGCTGTATAATATTCGAGTCCTGGGTCACAAAATAAACCCAAAAGAACATGCATGAAAGTGTGAAGTTGATCGTGTTTGACGATGCAGTCAGATGACTTTTTTTTTTTTTCTCACGTGAGTACACTGAAGCTGAGAGAGTAAAGTATACAGCAACAATGATCGAGTTTCAGTAACTTTGGTGTATGTTAGCTGTTCTGGTAGCATAAGCAGTACTGACTTGAAGTTATGTGCCGTTTAAATGGAGAGGGTTACTGCATATCTGTATTTTTGTTTTAATACTTTTCTCACCAAGCCCCCATAAAGGCTATGCCGGTCTTGAATAAAAGCTGATTTGTGTTTTACATAATTATGTTATGTATTTATTCTGTCGCTGCTGCTGTGTGCACATGCATGACAAGTGATGGGTTAGAAGGATAGGCCCGGCCCTTCCCGTGAATTGATTGATGGGTTGATTTGGGAGTGCCTGGGTTGGCTCCCTTGTACCTTTTTTTAGTAACCCGTGTCACGTGGTGCTAGCATGAGCAGCATTGACTTAAAAGTTGCTGGTAGCATGAGCAGCATTGACTTAAAAAGTTGCTGGTAGCATGAGCAGCACTGACTTAAAAAGTTGCTGGTAGCATAAGCAGCATTGACTTAAAAAGTTGCTGGTAGCGTAAGTCAGCATTGACTTAAAAGTTGTTGGTAGCATAAGCAGCATTGACTTAAAAGTTGCTGGTAGCATGAGCAGCATTGACTTAAAAATTGTATTAGCAGCATTGACTTAAAAGTTGCTGGTTGCATGAGCAGCATTGACTTAAAAGTTGTTGGTAGCAGAAGTCAGCATTGACTTGGTTGAAGTTGTGTACCATTTAAAAGGGAAGGGAGGGGTGGGAGGTGTGGAGCTGGGAGCGCGAGACAGAAATATGCAAAAAGTGAGATTTCAAAAAAATAAATAACGTGATTCATGATGGTGTAACACGCTGTCACGCTTTTTCCATCTCATCAAAGCCTCTGCCTCTCTCTTTGTCTGTAGATCTATCTGTTACACACACACACACACACACACACACACACACACACACACCTCTTTGACTTAAAGGTCGTTCACCTCTTAGGTGATTAATGTAGATCCCTTCCGGGGGGCTTGCTTTTTTCTCTTGTTTTCAGTTTCTGGGTCACCGATATTCGGAATCTCTCTCTCTCTCTCTCTCTCTCTCTCTCTCTCGGGCTGAATGCTAATAAAAGATGGTTTGAGGCAGGTGGATTAACATCTCCTTGTCCAATGTGTGGCGAGAGTAAAGAAGATGAGATACATTTCATGTTCAGTTGCAAAGGATACGAGGAGGTTCGGGAAAACTGTACACTCTTTAAAACAGCTGCAGCAAAGAGGAAAGACCTGGTCAGTGTCTTAACATCAAATGACGAAAATATTATCCTCTCACTTGCAAAATACGTCTCAGAGGCAGTAGATACACGGAAAAAGAAAATAAATGATCAAAATGCCCGTTAATTCAAAATATATACAAACATTAATGGTTTCCAAAATGATTTCTTTGAGGGTTAAAAGTAGAAGCAGATAGAATTAGTATTTGGATGGTCAATCTGATGATGATGATGCTGTTGTTATTTTTTGTGTGTGTGTGCAATTTGTTGGCTGTTGTTTATTGATATAACCTTTGTAACATTAGGTGCGTTAGTTTTTGTTTTTGTTTTGTTTTGTTTTACTGTTTCAAATGACTGGATAAAACGACACTGTCACTTCCCTTGTACCCCCCTGTCACATGGGCTGTTCAGCTAATGACAGTAAAGAGTCAAAGTGTCAAAGTGTCTCTCTCTCCCTCTCTGTCTCTCTCCCCCCCCTCTCTCTCTCTCTCTCTCTCCTGTGTGTACTGTTCTGTGGGGGATCATAACATGACCTTACGGTAAATGGACTATTATACTACCGTCTCCAGTATTTGTGATATATCTTTGTTTGTTTCAGATTCTGTCAAGTTCACCAGCTGACCTTAGACAAAAGAAAGGCAACCAAGAAGTCTCGAAATTTTTTGGTCACTGAGAAAGACACCAAAAGATCTGTAATAAGATTGAATTTTACCGTCCTTCTCAAGAAAAAAACAAACAAACCAAAAACCTCAGAACCAAAAATATCTTTTCTTGTCATTTGACTTGAAGAATAGTCTTATCCATTCAGCCCCTTCCTTCTGATCTGTCTTGGTCTCTCACGTCCAAACTAAAACAGCCAACACCAACCAGTAAGCAAAGTATTAAAAACAGAAGAAAAAAAAACCCATCAATTATCCCATCATGGCCAGCGGACTCAGTGTGACCTTCGTCCGTCGTCTGAGCAACGTGACCTTCCCCCCCACCACCCTCTCCCGCATGGTCCCTGCCTCTGCGTCCACCTCCTCCACCTCCTCCTCCTCCAAGGAGCGCTCACGATCCTTCCAGGATTTCCCCAACAACCCCAGGATTCTGATCACAGGTAAAACAGCAGTCAGGACACGGTTGGTGAGCGCGTGTTAACGGCAGCCAGGTGGCTGGCAAGTCAGGTAGGCTCTGCTGGTCTTAGTAAACCCAGG
>NC_134878.1:14260639-14265639 GCF_041734735.1 Babylonia areolata | reverse complement strand
CATGCGCACCTACAACGTGACGGCCATGAGCTTCACCCCGGAGGAGATCGCCGCCGAGATCCGCAAGTACGTCCCGGACCTGGAGGTCGTCTACCAGCCTGACCAGCGCCAGGCCATTGGTGAGGGTTTTTGGTTTATATATATATATATATATATATATCTCTGTGTGTGTGTGTGTTATCAGTTTCTTCAGATTTCGAAGTAGTAATCATAAGCTGGAAATAGAAACAGGGAGACACAAAGGCATACCACGAGAGTTACGGCGGCTTTATAAGGTTTGTAACATGTCTGTGATTGGGGATGGGTTTCATTTTATAATGGAATGTCCCAATTATGATCAGTTACGAAATAGATAGGTTCCTAAAAAATATTTGTCTCCAAAATCGATTTATAATTTTTGTAATATGCTCAAAGGAGCCAGAAAAAGTCATTTTAGCTGTAAGTAAGATGATTAGATTTGCAAATGTTGCCTAGCTATACTTTTGGAGTTAAAAGACATTTGTGTTTTCTCAACTTTTATGTGACATTGGTGTGTATTTGGAAATGTTTGTTCTGGGCATGAAAAGGTTATGTTGCAGTAATCCTCCATACTCCAACAGGAATGAAAGGATAATTAAAACTTGAAACTGTCGTTTGTCGTTTTTACAGCTACTGCCAGGTGAGGTGAGGTGGGGGGGTGGGGGGTTGTTTTTTTACAATTACCACCAAGCCATGACTGAGTCTTTTTTCTTTCTTTTTTTTCTTTTTTTTCGACCCTCACACCTCCGACTTGTTTCAGTCTTACGACACCACCACAACAACGCTTATTAATTCCTTTTCACTTCAAGAACGATTCCCGTCACAAATATTGAATAAATATTCATCTCGTTTTTTTTTTTTTTTTTTTTTTAAATGTTTCCTTTTTGATCTCTCCCCCTCCCCCCCCCCCCCCTGCCCCTCCCCACAGCTGACCAGTGGCCTCAGGTGTTTGACGACTCCACGGCCCGCAAGGACTGGGGCTGGAGCCCTCGCTACGACCTGGCCACCATGTGTGAGACCATGATGAAGGCTCTGCTGCCCAGGTACAACAGCCCGGACGTCCTCAACCACGCCAAAGACTGAGCGACGCACGCACACTGGCACGCGCACGCACAAACACACACACACACACACACATACCCACCCACCCACCAACACACACACACACACACACACACACACACACACACACACACACACACATCCACACTCATACTCCTGGATTCCTTGTCCTCCTCGTTCGTTCCTTCCTTCCTTCTTTCCTTCCTTTGACCCTGACCACCTGGCAGAGCTTTGAACGGCTGCTGTCGGGTTGTTGTTGTTGGCAGTGGCTGAAAAGGTCCCCTGTCCCTCCTTCCCGTCCCTTCTTTCATTTCATTGGCTCACAAGGAAGGATTAAATTTTGTGATACGAGAATGTGAAAGACAGGAGGACATCCCCCCCCCACCCCCCACCCCCAACCGGCCCAGGCCTTCCCCTCCCGTCTCCCTCTCAGCCCTTACTTCCCCCCCCCCCCCCCCAGAAGGAAGGAAATTTTGTAAGAGACTATGAAGGACAGGAGGACAAACACCCCCTCGCCCCCATAGCTCCCTCCGAAGCCCTCAGTTTATTTTTTTTGCCCCGTAAGCCAAAAGAGATTTGTGATAAAGGAACATAAAACATTGGGAGGACACGTCGTTGGTCAGCGCCCCCCCCCCCCAACCCCCCCACGTCCCCAAGTCTTCAGTTTTGCCTCACAAGGAATGAAATTTGCAAGAGAAAGTAAAAGTCAGGCGGCTTCCCACCCACCCCCACCACCACCCCACGCACCCCCACCCCCACCTCCCCAACACTCAGCACCCCAAAAACCCTCACTGTATTTTTGCCCAAAGTCGCAGGAAGTTTGTAAATGATAAGAGAAAGCGAAAGTCAGGAGGAACTCTTTTTTTTTTTACCCCGGGGGAGGAATTTATGCACTGTTGTTTTGCAGACAGTTGGCTCAGTCTCTTGTTTGTTTGTTTTTTTTTGTGCTGGGGTTTTTATGTGATCGAGAAACGTCAGCGTTTGCATTTGTAAGTGGGAGCAAACTAAGTTTGTGAATGATTTTTTTTATGAATAGTAAAGCACACTTCCGCCATTGGCTGAACAGAATGCACAACACTTTTTTTTTTGTTTTTTTTGTTCTTTTTTTGTTGTTGTTGTTTTGTTTTTTTAGGTCAATGAAGTGAACAATTACTGTTTGTAACGAGAACGGCACATTATGAGTAGTGAAGTGTGCGTTCGCTTTCTGTTACTGTTGGCTGACCAGATTGCACAAACTGCTTTTTTTTTTCTTCTTTATTATTTTTTTTTCCAGGCCAATGAAGTCCGTGAACAATTACTCTTTGTAACGAGAACGGCACATTTATGTTATGCGCAGTAAAGCACGCGTTCGCATCCTGTTATGGTTGGCTGACCATAATGCACAAATTTGATTGGTTTTTTTTTTTTTCATGGCCAATGAAGCAAACGATCTCTCTTTCAAACGAGAACGCACATATGTTGTTCTACTTGTCAAACAGGTAAACGTTTCCCACACCGAAGTACGTAACTGGCACATAAACCAGAACGTTTATAATATCGTTTTGATGACGAAACATAATCGACATTTCTCTCTCATCAGAAACAATACGAACAATAACCCTCCGTCTCCGTCATATGATATTTTATGACAAAGAAGTGGGGGTGGGGTGGGGGCAGGTTTTTTTTTTTTTTTTTTTTTTTTTTTTTTTTTTTTGGTTGTGGTGGTGGTGGTGGTGGTGGATGTGGAGGTGGTGGTGGTCTCACCCACAACGAAACTGAAAGTGATATTTCCACGAAGTGAGCGACACACGTTTGTTCCTTCTCAGTTACTGTCAAACGCTATGTTTTCGCGATTCACTTATTATGGGGGCTCCTAGGAGAACCTTTCCTCGTGTACATTTCACTGGTGGTGGTTATTTGAACATTGTGTACATAATTCCTAGGAACAGCTCTCACAAAAACAACAACAAGGAATCTGCTTCGAAGTGAATGTTATAAAGGACTTTTTTTTTTAAGTTTCAGTGTGTTTATGATTATGAAAGATGAAAAGATCTTCTAAGCCTGATGGGCGAGGACGTTAAATTAGGAATACAGCCAAAAAAAAAAAAAAAAAAAAAAAAAGCAGTAGTAGCAGCAATAGTGGTGGTAGTGGTAGTACCTTCTGCCTTTGACGACTCTTTTGATGGTTTGAAAGGGTACACAAACCAAGATCCACCCACCAACGAAAAGCAGAACTGAACGCCACCAAACATGCTCTTCAGTCTGAATAACGTTAGGGGCATTAACTCTTTGTCCACTTTGTCGGTATTCACAGCAGACACGTTGCAAGATAAAAAACAAAAACAAAAACAAAAACACTTTATTGTTTCGTAAAGAAAACGAAAAAAAAAGGTTTGTTGATGGAAAATTCACACACACACACACACACACAGAGATACACACACACACTAATATATGTATATATATATATATATGTATGTATGTATGTGTGTGTGTCTGTATATATATATATATATATATATATATATATATATATATATGATAATATGCAAGAGACCTTATAATGCATACATATCCTGCTTTCTTGCTGCATAGATTTCCTTTTAGATTTTTGCCCATGAACATACCACAGAATTTTTTTTCTTCTTTCTTTTTTTTTTTTTTTTTTTTTTTAAATGTAGGCCATATCCCGGTGATTCCTTTTATTGTATCTGAACATCGGTGCAATGAAAACGTCGAGTTTCGATACGTTGTTGTAGCGGTGGTTTTCCTTTTGCTGTGAGTATTGTTGGAGTTCCACATTGGTGGTATAAAAAAAAAAAAAAGAATAAATAAATAAACGCCCCCAAAACGTATATTGTCTTCCCACATCGAACTGTGTTTTTATCACTAAATTCACAGCGTTTTTCCGTCTATGTATTTACCTGTATTTCTCTTTATTTTTTGTTTTACTATAGCCGAGTTCTTCTCTGTTTCTTTTAATTTTTTTTTTATTTAATTTTTTTTTAATTAAAAGAATCTTCAAACATGTGATCTTGCAGTGTTGCAAAATACTTCCCTGGTTTTGGTGTGTTGTATCTTGCGGGGAGGGGCGGGGGAGTGGCTGTTGTCGGGATATTCAAGCAATTTGCTCATTGATTAAGTTTGGGCATCTATTTTTTGTATGTGGAGGGGTCAGTATTGTGGGTACCTTTTAATCAAAGGAAGCTCGAAATGGAACTCACTGGATTGAGTACAGTTTTGATTATTGTTACCATCGTCGTGAATCTCGAAGACAGAGTTTTGCCAAAAGCGCAAAGTTCGTGAGCTGTATGACACATGCCTTCTCACGAATATCTGTTGTGAAAGCATTATATATATATATACCTGAACACAGACATAATATATTATATATATATATATATATATATATATATATAATTCTTTTTTTATTTTTATTTTTTTTCTCAAGCAGTTGCCATGGTGAGAATTTATATTCTAATTGCGAATATTCTCAAAGGATAAAAGAGAATTTGTATTTGTTTGTATTTGTATTGCTTTTTATCACTACAGATTTCTCTGTGAAATTCGGGCTGCTCTCCCCAGGGAGAGCACGTCGCTATACTACAGCGCCACCCTTTTTTTTTTCTTTTTTTTCTTTTTTTTATATTTTTCCCCGCGTGCAGTTTTATTTGTTTTTTTCCTATCGAAGTGGATTTTTCTTCAAAATTTTGCCAGGAACAACCCTTTTGTTGCCGTGGGTTCTTTTACGTGCGCGAAGTGCATGCTGCACACTGGACCTCGGTTTATCGTCTCATCCGAAATGACTAGCGCCCAGACCACCACTCAAGGTCTAGTGGAGGGGGAGAAAATATCGGCGGCTGAGCCGTGATTCGAACCAGCGCGCTCAGATTTTCTCGCTTCCTAGTCGGACGCGTTACGTCTAGGCCATCACTCCAGAA
>NC_134878.1:14253139-14255639 GCF_041734735.1 Babylonia areolata | reverse complement strand
CTCTGTCTCTCTGTCTCTCTCTCTCTGTTATTACCGTTTATGCCTTTATGTACAGTATTGTGAACGCATGCTATGTCTTTAAGTAGCATTGTGTTGTGCATGCAATGACATATGTATCTGGTGTTGTATTGTGTAGTGTAGACCCTGTTTCAGGGCGAGGAATGGACTGATGAAAAAAGCGCCGCGCTATTGCAGGCTTATCTATTATGAAGAAGTTTGTCTTGTCTTGTCTTGTCTTGTCTTGTCTTGTCTGTCTTGTCTCTCTCTGTCTCCCCATCTCTCTCTTCCTTTATCTCTCTCGTGTATGTGTGTATCTTTCTCTCTATGTGTCACTGTCTCTCCCGTCCGCCATTTCGTCTCCCATGTTCTCTGTCATATTAATAATATGTCTGTGTGTGTGTGTGTGTGTAAGAGAGAGAGAAAGAGAGAGACAGACAGACAGACAGACAGACACAGACAGACTGACATGTACAGAGACAGAGACAGACAAAAACAGAGAGACAGAGATGGAAACAAGGACACACACACACACACACACACACACACACACACACACACACACACAGAGAAAGAGACAGACAGACAGACAATCACACACACACACACACACACACACACACACACACACACACACACACACACACACACACTCCTTCTCTCTCTCTCTCTCTCTTTCTTTTGTCTATAACTTAACAGATTGTAATGAACTGAGCACGTGTCATTAATATTGTACGGATATTAGTGATTGTATTACTCACTGTGAGTGTGTGTCACAAAATATTATGTGTCGTAAATGGCATAATTTTTGCATACACACACACATACATACATACATACATACATACATACACGCACACATGCACGCGAGCCAGACAGAGAAGAATGATTATTTATAGACAAAGACTGAGACAGAGTTTAATGCTTGCTGGTTGTAATACGCCCCCCCCCCCCCCCCCCCCCCCACCCACCCCCCACCCCCACCCCCGGCCCCTCGCCCAACCCCCCCACACACACACTCACCCCTACCCTTACCCTCCCCCCACACTCCCCAACCTCCCTACACTCCTCTCTACCATCCTCCTCCCCACCCCCACCCCCTCCTCCACCTCCTCCCCCCTCCCAAGTTCGGCAGCGAAAAGTAAAAGTAAACATTCTGTTGTTTTCACAGGGGTTAAGGGAGGTAAAACCAGTGACTGTAAAAGTAACTCTAGCAACAGTCATCGCCCTTCGTCCGTGATGCTGGGACGCGCAAAGAAAACATTTCCAGTCTGACTGACAAGGTGATCTCTTTTCGTCCGGAAAAGATAAAACGATGACATTCCACACGCTCTTTCTGTTTCTGTTTCTGTCTCTGTCTCTGTCTGTCTATGTCTCTGTCTCTCTCTATCTGTCTCTCTTTCTGTCTGTCTCTCGTCTATAACTTAACAGACTGTAATCACTTGAAATAAGCATGTGTCATTTATACTAAACGGGTATCTATAATTGTATTACTTTACAAGCTATCATGTGCTGTCAATGGCAACAAAAAATGTTTGCATTGATTTAGGTTTTTTTTTTTTTTTTTTTTTTTACGTGCGCTAAGTGCATGCTGCACACGGGACCACGGCCAATCGCCTCATCCAAAATGTGTCAGACATTTTGACGGTTGTCTGTTCACGGTTCCCGTGACAAAATTCTGTAGAAAAATCCACTTCGGTAGAAAAAAAACAACAAATAAAATTGCACGCAGGAAAAAAAATACAAAAAAAAGATGGGTGGCGCTGTATTATAGCGACGAGCTCTCCCTGGGGAGAGCAGCCCGAATTTCACACAGAGAAATCTGTTGTGACAAAAAGAAATACAAATACAGGTGAAATAATCACCTGTCGTTAGCTTCTTTTTTTTTTTCACTAGGCTCAGTGTCTTGTGTGTGTGTGTGTGTGTGTGTGTGTGTGTGTGTGTCAGTGTGTGTGTTGTGACACGATGTTGTTGTTTTTGTTTGTTTTGTTTTTGTCTTTGGTCCCCACCCCCACCCCCCACCCCCCACCCACTCTTTCTAGTATTAGTGCACACGTTAATGTATACATACAAATGAGACATTTTCAGTGGTATGGATATCTTTTCTCATATTTGATGACGCATAAACATGATATATCTCTATATATACACTTATTCACATTTGTATTGCTGGGAATACTTTACATGTGTCATTATATTTTGTTTTCATCGTATTTTCATCCGTTATGTCATTCCCCCCCCCCCCCCCTTCTTTTACACGTATTTGTGTCAATTGTCTATGTCACAAAAATGGAATTTAAAAACATGTTTAAAAAAAAATAAAATAAAAATCGCCTCAACCGAAAGACTAACACCTACACCACCACAATTCAAGTTTCACAGTGCCGGGAGCCGGGGGGAGGGGGTGCCAGTGGGGGGGGGGGGAGAGGGGGGCCGGAGACGAGGGGGTGGGAAGGAGGTTGAGGGGTAGGTCGTATTACTAATAATTCCGGTCCGTGACATG
>NC_134878.1:14248139-14250639 GCF_041734735.1 Babylonia areolata | reverse complement strand
TTTTGTCCTCTTCTACAGATATAATCCCCCCCTCTCTCTTTTTCTTTCTCTGTCTCCCTCTCTCGCTTTCTTTTTTTCTCTCAATTATAATTCTTGCCCAGAGGGCCGGATGTAGTAAAAAAAAAAAAAATAAAAAAAAAAAAAAAGTACGTTGTGCTTACTGACTCCTTTACCCTCGTAAAATAAAATTTTTCGTTCGTTCGTTCCCCCTTCTCTTCCTCTCTCTCTCCCTCTCTCTCCCCCCTCTCTTTCTCACTCTCTCCCCCCCCCCCCTCTCTCTCTCGCTCCCTTTCTCCCCTTTTCTCTCTCCCCCTCCCTCCCCCCCCCCCCCTCTCCCTCTATCACGGAAGTATCAGTGTTAATACCTCCATCACTTGGCAACCGCAACAGGCAATTAAGAGGACCCGGTAGACTCATCCACAGAATTCATTACAGACCACAAGGGGGAACGGGGGGGGGAGGGAGAGGGGGGGAGTGGGGGAGTTCAAAGGCCAAACTGACATCAGCAAAATTAATTAATACTGCTCGTGTTTTAATATCACCCCAAAAAAGTTAGGAAAACATTCTGCCCACATCTGCCCTGCAGTGACATCACCAACATTAACTGATACTGGTCATGTTTAATATCAATCACCTTAAAGATAGAAAACATTCTGCCACATCTACCTTGTAGCGTATATGGATTTGTCCGAACGCAGTGACGCCTCCATGAACTACTGCTACTGATACTGCTACTGATACTGAATATTATGGGAAGTTGACTTCCGTCGGGGAAGGTTGAAATTGCGGTTGGGGAGGTGTGGGCCCCACCTTGCTGCTGTGCTGAGCCCTTGACACAGCGTATTTGAACTCGCTGTCCCCATGGTAAAGGGCTATGTGACTTTTAACTCACTCAGTACGGCCAGTCCTCTCTTCTCCTCTACACAGACCCCTCGGATGTCCAGTGGGTGTCTCAATGACCCAACCTTTAGCTTCCGTCGTCAGAATTGTGGTATTTCTTTGTCAACATTCACCTCTTCAGTATGACAGCCTTCCACTTGCAATATTTTGATGGTGGTAATTGGGGTGAAACGCTGTTAACGTCGTCTCTTTCGCCGTTCGTATGGAGAGAGTTATTCCATCACACGCTAACCCACATCTGCTAGGCAGATGCCTGACCAGCAGCATAACCGAACGCGCTTCGTCAGGCTTTGAGGAAAAAATGAAGAATATAAAATGAAATAAAATGTTCTATTATGTAACAGCAGACTTTTTTCTTTTGCTTTTTCTTTTCTCTCCCATTCTCCCTCTCTCTCTCTCTCCCTCCCAATCTCTCTCTCTCTCCCTCCCAATCTCTCTCCCCCTCTCTCCCTCCAAATCTGTCTATCCCTCTCTCTCTCTCCCTCCCAATCTCTCTCTCTCCCTCCCAATCTCTCTCTCTCCATCCCAATCTCTCTCTCTCCCTCGCTCCCAATCTCTCCCCCCTCTCTCTCCCTCCCAATCTCCCTCTCCCTCCCTCCCAATATATATATCTCTCTCTCCCACTACCTCTCTCTCTCTCCCTCCTTCCCTCCTTCCCAACACTACCTCTCTCTCTCCTTCCCAATCTCTCTCCTCTCTCTCTCCGTTTCTCTCTCTCTTCTCTCTCTCTCTATCCTCTCTCTCCCTCCCTCTCTCTCTCTCTCCCTCCCAATCTCTCTCTCCCTCTCTCTCTCTCTCTCCCTCTCTCTCTCCCTCCCTCACAATCTCTCTCCTCTCTTCCCCGCTCTCTCTCTCTCTCCCTCTCTCTCCCCTCTCTCTCTCTCTCCTCTTTCTCTCTCTACTTCTCTCTACTGACCCCAAGTCTTATCTCAGGCCAGCAATGAGCGCTTCCCCAACAAACATAATAATTCGTCAGCATCAGCAGTTAACAGGAGTTAATCTCTGTTTCGAAAACTCTGGGACGTGGAATTTCCTTATCACGGTGGGGGAGGGGGGAGGCGAGGAAAAGGGTGTGTGTGTGTGGGGGGGGGGGTAACATCCAACACCATAATAGCTTTAATCAAGATGAAATTGGTTCTGTTTTAATCTGATAAGAACGCTGCTCGCTGCTTGAGACGTTTTTTTTTTTTTTTTTTTTTTTGTTTTTTAGTCTCGCACTTATTTGAATCTTTTTGAGGTCATACAACGGGACTGGGACCGGGGGTGGGGGTGGGGGGGGAGTGGAGAGGAGGGGTGGTGGTGGTGGAGGAAAGGGGTGAGTAGGGTGGGGGTATGGGTGTGGGAGAGTGGGGGTTGGGGTGGTGGGGGGGGTGAACTGATTGTGTGTGAGGATCGTCACGTACTCTTGCCCCCCCTCCCTCCCCTCCGTTCTCAATTCTGCATTATTTCTCTCTCTCTCTCTCTCTCTCTCTCAACATGTGTGTGTGTGTGTGTGTGTGTGTGTGTGTGTGTGTACGTGTGTGTTCTTCACCGGCTGTCTCTGTTTGTGTGTCTCTGCCCCTTTCTCTCTGTCTCCCCCCTCTCTATCTCTCCACGGTCT
>NC_134878.1:14238139-14243139 GCF_041734735.1 Babylonia areolata | reverse complement strand
ACGTCGTCTCTTTGGTCGTTCGTATGGAGAGAGTTAACTGATAATACCACGTGGGTGAAATCGTACTAAGGCAGTCCCGGCTAAATTCAGCTCAGGAATTGATTTAGGACTGATGCTAAACTAAGTGGGATTTATTCCGTCAGTCAGTGTACTTTAGCATCTTAAATTCAGCTCCACGGAGGAATTTAGGATGCTTACGTGCGACGTTAGGCTTCAATGTGTGTATAGTAATTTCGTCGGTCAATATCTTGAAGTGTCTTATCTATATTATTGGCGGCGGACCCTAGACTTTGAAGAGAAAATGTTCGTGCGTTTAACCCATACAGGTAGATGTGTGAGAACTGAATTACATGTATCCGGTCAGTCAGTGTCGTCAATTATTACACACCTTTTTTATTCAGCAGTTAAGTTTCAAAACTGAACGACGCCGCGCCGGCGAAATGTTCCACTGACTAAAATTTTTAGTCGCCGCGAATTCACTGAGAAACTGACTACGAGACTTGACGAACCAAGCCGCCGTGTTCTTGTGGTTTTTTGTTGTTGTTGTTGTTGTTTTTTGACTCACTTGTGTAAACAAAGTGAGTCTATGTTTTAACCCGGTGTTCGGTTGTCTCTGTGTGTGTGTGTGTGTGTGTGTGTCCGTGGTAAACTTTAACAATGCCATTTTCTCTGCAATTACTTTGTCAGTTGACACCAAATTAAGCATAAAAATAGGAACAATTCAGTTCTTTCCAGTCATCTTGTTTAAAACAATATTGCACCTCTGGGATGGGCACAAATTTTTTTTTTTTAAATGAAGCCTAATTATATGCAAACTGCATTTACTGTTATATTTATATTTTTTGTATTCTCTAAACTTGGCACTTTGATCTGATATTCTGACCCAACAACAAGAGCAGTCGTTATTATCATTTTTTTTTTGTTCAAACAGGAACTTCTTTTGCTAAGCATGGAAGTTTTATTCATTTTGCAAACGTTTTGGTGCAGATAGTAAAAAAGGGAAATTGCTCTGTAATTAATGCTAGGGGACTTAATTTGCTTTAAACTGATCTTTCTCATCTTAAACATTACATTTTGAAATTAAACTGAATACAAAAAAGCTTGGATTTTTTTAAAAGTGTATCACAAGTGAGTCTTGAAGGCCTTGCCTCTCTTGTTTGTTGTTGTTGTTGTTTTTGTTTGTTTGTTTGTTTATTTACCAGTTTGAGTGGCTGTGTACACAATTGCCTGGGCACTGACAACTAGGTAAACGGCTGAATGAACTGAACGCGTCACTGATTGCAAACGACGGTTTTGTGGGCTGCGGCCTGGTACGGGTGGCTTCACATTGGCCGTGCAGTGCCGGACTGAATCAGAATGATAGTCATATCAACATTAAGTTCAACGTCCCCCCCACCCCACCCCACCCCCACCCCCCCAAAAAAGACTACAAAACCACCGTAGAAAACGAATCAAAACATTTACAATGCAGGGTAACATCACATCGAATGTGCACGAAATTTGCCCGGTTTATAAAGATAGGTTCCGAAGATTTTAGAATTCTGAAACACTGAGGAAATTTTCGGCCGGAATTTACAATATCGTTCTGAGAACACCTAAATCGTGTGAACGACACCGATGATGTTCAGAGTCACATGATGATGACTAAGACTATGACTGATATGGCGATTGTGTTGTTTTGTTATGGCGATGATACTCAACACTGGGTTTCGTGATAATGATTGCAGCAATGCTACTACTGCTGCTGAAGTTACAGTTTCGATGATTCTCTCTCTCTCTCTCTCTCTCTCTCTCTCTCTCTCACACACACACGCACACGCACGCACACACACACACACATACACACACACACGCGCGCATGCGCACACACGCACACACACACACACACACACACTCACACACACACTCTCACACATCAAACACACACACACACACACTCTTACAAACACACACACATACACACACACACACATTGACACATATATACACATATGCTTAAACATATACACGCACACACGCACACACACACACACACACATTCTCTCTCTCTCTCTCTCTCTCTCTCTCTCTCTCTGTCACACACACACATGCACTCACACATTGACACACATATACAAACATGCATACACACTGACATGCACGCACGCGCGTACACACGCACACACACTTAAACACACACATGTACACATGCACACACACATACAGACACACACACACACACACACTTACACACACACACACACACAGACACACACACACACACACACATGCACACACACACAGACACACACAAACACACATGCACACATGCATACAGACATGCACGCACGCACGCACACACACACATACACGTACATATACACACATGCATAAACACACACATACACACACACACACACACACACTGGCACACACACACACACACACACACACACACACACACACACACACACACACACGCTTCCCATTCCCCACCCTTGTTCCCCACCCACCCCCTTACCCCCCAGTCCACACCGTCACCTCACATCACAGAACACCCCAAAATAAACCAGACAACACAACCTGACACCGTGCTAAAAGAAGAATCAAAGCTGAAAGATAAACGGTAATGTCAACACGTTTAGAACAGACAGAACACACACACACACACACACACACACACACACACACACACACACACACACACACACACACACACACACACACACACACACACACACACACACACACACACACACACACACACACACACACACACATCTCAACAAAACTGAATAAATGAAGCGGTGGAAGAAAAAAAAAAGTGCCCCCCCCCCCCCCCCGCTCCTACCCCCCCTCTCCCCCCCCCTCCCCAAAAGTTCTGGATATGTTGTGTAACAGGTAATAGGAGCTTGAAAGAAAAAGGGAAGGGTGTGTGTGTGTGTGTGTGTGTGTGTGTGTGTGTGTGTGTGTGTGTGTGTAAGAGAGAGAGAGAGACTAAGTGTGTGTGAGTGTGTGTGTGTGTGGGCGAGAGAGAGAGAGACAGAAAGAGAGAGAGAGTGTGCGTGTGAGAGAGAGAGTGTGTGTGTGTATATATGTGTGTGTGTGTGTGTGAGAGAGAGAGAGAGAGAGAGAGAGTGTGTGTGTATGAGAGAGAGAGAGAGTGTGTGAGAAAGAGAGAGTGTGTGTGTGAGAGAGAGAGAGAGTGTATGTGTGTGAGGCTGAAGATGGTGTGCACGATGTGACTGAAACGTGGCTGTATGCAGGGAAACTCCTATGTGAACTGAACTCAGTGAGGGAAAGGAGACCAGTCAATCATTCATTCCTTCCAACGAAAAACCGCCACCACCACCACCACCACATACATACCTCCACCACTAACCACAACAAGGAAATCCAGTCACCAGACTGCTCTCTCTTTCTCTCTCTGTCACTGTCTCTCTCTCTGTCTCTCTCCGTTTCTCTCTCTTTCTCTTTCTCCCTCTCTCTCTCTGTCTCTCTCTCTTTCTGTGTCTCCTTTTCTCTTTCTCTGTCTCTCTGTCTCCCTGTCTCTCTGTCACTCTCCCCTCCATCTCTCTTTCTCTCTCTCTGTCTCTCTGTGCCTTTCTCCATCTCTCTCTCTCTCTCTCTCTCTCTCCATATCTTTCTCTCACCATCTCTCTCTCTCTCTCCATATCTTTCTCTCACCATCTCTCTCTCTCTCTGTCACACTCTGTCTCTCTTTCTCTCTCTCTGTCAATATTTCTCTCTCCCCCTCTCTCTGTCCATCTCTCCCTCTCTCTGTCACTATGTGTATCTCTCTCTCTCTGTCACTATCACTCTCTCCATATCTCTCCATTTCTCTGTCACTATATATATATATATATATATATATATATATATATATATATATATATATATATATATATATATCCATCTCTCTCTGTCTCTCTCTGTGTCTTTCTCTTTCTCTGTCACTATATATATATATATATATATATATCTCCATCTCTCTCTGTCTCTCTGTGTGTCTTTCTCTCTTTCTCTGTGTCTCTCCCTCCCTCCCTCCGCCCCTCTCTAATCAACTACGTTTGAAGCAAAAGTCAGTTTTTACCAAAGTTTCTGAAGATCTAAACAGACTGACCACCACGAGAAGGACCTGTATACGTACGTAAACACACACACACACACACACACACAAACACACACGCAAGCAGACTTCGAAATATAAACACACACACACACACACACACACTCACATATGGAAACAGACTTCAAAATATAAACACACTCACACACACACACACACACACACACACACACACACACACACACACACTTCAAAACACCATGATAAGCGTGAGACCGTCGAACTGACGCTAAATTAACTTGCCCCTCTTAGTCCGTACACCCACAGCACAGCGGAAATCCGTACCGTACAACCCAACAGGACGTGTTCCGTGTTCGCCGCGACAGGTAGGGGAGGGACTTCAAAACACGAGAGGAAGCTGGACAGACAGACCGACCAGACAGACAGACGGACAAACTGACCAGAAGTAGACGGGTCAAAGAGCTCTTTAGACGGCGCGGGAAGGGTGTCTCAACTTGCTCCGGTTGTTACTTGATGTGTTGGTAGGATTTTAAAAATTTTTTAACTCACTCAGTACGGCCAGTCCTCTCTTCTCCTCTACACAGACCCCTCGGATGTCCAGTGGGTGTCTGAATGACCCAACCTTTAGCTTCCGTCGTAAGAATTGTGGTATTCTTTGTCAACATTCACCTCTTCAGTATAAGAGCCTTCCTCTTGCAATATTTTGATGATGGCAATTGGGGTGAAACGCTGTTAACGTCGTCTCTTTCGCCGTTCGTATGGAGAGAGTTAAATAGCTTTCTGGCTTGCAATGATAGTAGTGGTAATGATACTGATGGTGTGGAGGTGGGGAAAGTACGGGGTGTGGAGGGGTGGGGGTTGGGGATCGGGAGAAGTGGGTGGTGGGGGGTAGGGGGTAGGGGGGGTAGTGGGACTGGAGGGGAGGGGGAGG
>NC_134878.1:14230639-14233139 GCF_041734735.1 Babylonia areolata | reverse complement strand
GGGTGGGGGGAGATGGTGTTTGTTGGAGCGCGTGCGCCCTCCCTCACGCATATAATAGTGAGGCCGCCCTTGCAGTCGAGTCAGTGCACTCACGCACATACACGCGAATGCGAATGCGAACGCGCACGCATGCCCCCCACCCACCCAACCCCCAACACACACACACACACACACACACTTTTTTTTCTATAGAGTCTTATCTACCACTGATTCAAAACCACTTCCGAGAACGTAAGCCAATATTATTTCGAAGCCTAAGAAACACTGGACAATATTTTTCCTCACCTCCGCACTCTACATTGGCTCCCCATTGAAGCGAGAATTAAATACAAAGTTGCGTGTCTCTGCTATTCTGCTTTCCACTCCGCAGGACCTACTTATCTTTCTGACCTTATCAGTGTTTACACTCCAACAAGAAATCTCCGCTCTTCCTCTGACTGTTACCTTTTGAAACTTCCTCGTGTCAATACATGAACGTTCTTTCTTCTTTGCTGCTCCTCACATCTGGAACAACCTTCCTTATCATATCCGTGCATCTGATTCTATTTCTGCTTTTCGCTCATCACTAAAGACTAATCTTTTAAAAACCTATCTATAAGTACTCTCAGCTTCCTTTTCTCCAACACCATCCATGTCAGCTCACTTTGGATGTATGTAGAGGGGGAAAGGGAGAGTGTGAGTGGGGGGAAGGTTTTTTAGAGAAAGAGTGGCCATGAATGTTTTATGTTACTTGTAATATTTTTCTTTCATGTAAAGCGCCCTGAGCTCTTAGTGAGAAAGGGCCCTATATAAATGTACATTATTATCATTATTATTATTATTTTGTGATTACTGTATTTCTCTTTTATTTATTTATTTTATTTTATTTTTTTTGTCACAACAGATTTCTCTGTGTGAAATTCGGGCTGCTCACCCCAGGGAGAGCGCGTCGCTGCATTGAGAGCGCCACCATTTTTTTTTTTTTTTTCCTGCATGCAGTTTTATTTGTTTTTCCTATCAAAGTGGATTTTTCTACATAATTTTGCCAGGGACAACCCCTTTGTTGCCGTGTTTTTTTGTTGTTGTTTTTTTTTGTTTTTTTGTGTGTTTTTTAACGTGCGCTAAGAGCATGCTGCACTCGGGACCTCGGTTTATCGTCTGATCCGAATGACTAGCGTCCAGACCACCACTGAAGGTCTAGTGGAGGGGGGTGGGGGGGGGGGAATATCGGCGGCTGAGCCGTGATTCGAACCAGTGCTCTCAGATTCTCTCGCTTCCTAGGCGGACACGTTACCTCTAGGCCATCATCACTCCACAGACAAGACTGCAACAGTGGTGATCCGAACACAGACAGACAAACAGATATATAGATAGTTAGATAGACAGATAGACAGACAGATAAATAGATATATTTTTATTTTACAAAACAACATTTAAAAGTAAAACTTGGCTGATATACATTAAAAAAAAAAAAAAAAGACCGTCGTCTAAGCATGCATGTTGTGAAGGCACGTAGGCACCGTCTATTTTTGTGGTGACACGAATTAGATTTGACTCTCTCTCTCTCTCTCTCTCTCTCTCTCTCTCTCCCACCCCCCTCTCTCTCCTCTCTCTCTCTCTCTCTCTCTCTCTCTCTCTCTCTCTCTCCCCCTCTCTCTCCTCTCTCTCTCTCTCCTTTCTCTTTCTCTCTCTCTCTCCTTTCTCCTCTCTCTCCCTCTCTCTCTCTTCTCTTTCTCTCTCTCTCCCACCCCTCTCTCTCTCTCTCTCTCTCTGTCCCCTCTTTCTTCTCTCTCCCTCTCACTCCTCTCTCTCTCTCCTCTCTTTCTCCTCTCTCTCTCTCCCCTCTCTCTCTCCTCTCTCTCTTCCTCTCTCCTCTCTCTCTCTCTCTCTCTCCTCTCTCTATTTCTCTTTCTCATCTCTCTCCTCTTTTTCTCTCTCTCTCTCCTCTCTCTCTTTTCCTCCCCCTCCCCTCCCTCTCCTCCTCCTCCTCCATAGAAAACAACAACAACAACAACAACAAACTAATAATCCCACCAGTGTCCCTGCGTCAGTCAAAGCTGATAAAAAAAAAAAAAACACACACACAAAAAAAACAACAATCTGTCAGCGAGGACGATAACCAGGGAAAGAAAATGACATGTGGAGTGAGAAGGATTTCAAGTGAGGCAGGGGGGTGGGGGGGTGGGGGATGGGGTGGGGTGTGGGGGGGGGGGGGGCACTGGAGGTGAGGGGGTTAGGTGTAGAAGTGGAGGACACTGGTTCCCAAAAGGAGAGGGTAGAAAGATAAGAAAACCCCCCACAAAAAAGAACAAACAAACAAAAAACAAGAAGGAGAAAAAGAAAACAAAAAGAAAAATGCATATTACACTTGTGAAAACATCCGTGTGTGTGTGTGTGTGTGTGTGTGTGTGTGTGTGTGTGTGTGTGTGTGTGTGTGTGTGTGTGTGTGTGTGTGTGTGTGTGTGTGTGCACTTCACTAGCAATGGGTTTTTTTATGGGGGGGAAAAGAGACCATGTTTTG
>NC_134878.1:14210639-14218139 GCF_041734735.1 Babylonia areolata | reverse complement strand
AGCCACCACTCAGGGTCTTGTGGAAGGGAGGGCCGGGGGGGGGGGGGGTGTGGGGGGGGGGAGGAAATAAATACTTGTGACTTCGATCCCTTGTGGTCAGATTGTCAAGCTTTTGCTAGGCGGGCGAGCTACCATTGGGCCATACTGTAAGGGATGTACAAGATCAGCACTTTATGTTATAAATGTATTCACAACTCTGCCCCTTCCTATCTCTGTGGCTGCCTTTACCTCTACACTCCATCTCGCGCGATCTCTTAGATCGGCTTCGGGATCCACTCTGTTTACGCATACCCAGATTTGAAACACTCGACTGTTGGCCGCTGTTCTTTTTCTGTCTCTGGACCTTGTGATTGGAATGAACTTCCTCTTTCGCGTCGTCAAGTCTCCACTCGCCGCTCTCCACACTCAGCTCTTTCAAGTCTGGCCTTAAAACCCACCTCTTCCCAAAATAGCCTCCCTTCCCTGTCTCTTCCCTGTCTTCAGTTTTTTGTTTGTTTGTTTGTTTGTTTTTTGTTTGTTTGTTTGTTGTTTTTTCCCCTCCAGATTTAGAGTTATGCATGCGTTTGAATGACTGGTGCGAAAACGCTTTGATTTCTCTCTGCACAAGATTCAGCGCAATATACATATAATAATTGTTATTGTTTTTGTTATGTATGACAGTCAGTCGTGTCTGGCAATGACCATCAGAACAGCAGTGGAAGGCAACTGTTGTCCCGAACTATCTGGGCGAGAATTTGATCATAGTGGAGAATGTCTTGCCCAAGTTACATCCCCACTCTCTCGGCCAAGAGGGTTTTTAGGACAGTCGGCGTTGGGATGGTTCCCAAAGGCCAACTAGCCACCCCCCGCCCCCACCCCAAAGCTGTATTAGTATCAGTATCAGTAGCTCAAGGAGGCGTCACTGCGTTCGGTCAAATCCATATACGCTACACCACATCTGCCAAGCAGATGCCTGACCAGCAGCATAACCCAACGCGCTTAGTCAGGCCTTCAGAAGTGCAGTTTTGCCTCCTAGTTTGAGAGCCATAGTCCATAATCCTTCTCAAGAAAGGACTAGGCTGTAAATTATTTCCCATTTGCAATGGAGGAACCGTTGATCATGCAGTAGCACTCACTTTGCTGTTGGCCCAACTGTAGACTTATGTCAATCTGTGATATTTAAGCTGAGCGTTCAGTAGGCACATAAAGACCTATTTCATTCTGTTCCACAGTCCCATCTCCTCATCCACCCCTCCTCCTCGTTCGTTATTTAGTTTTAACGTCTTTTCACTGTAAGTGATATTAGACGAGGGTAGGAAAAAAATCGAGTGGGGGGTAAGGGGGTGGGGAGAAATTACTGTGTACGCATGCGAGTTAGTGAAAGTGTGTGCGTGTGTGCGTGCGTGCGTGTGCGTGTGTGCGTGTGTGCGTGTGTGTGTGTGTGTGTGTGTGTGTGTGTTACATATAGAAAATGATTGATTTAAGTTTTGTGTTTGTTTTTTTTTTTTTTGTTTTTTTAAAAAGCATAACAATACAACATATTTCTTAATGAAAAACTAACAACTATAACAGCGAACCAACCGGTACCGGACGATTTAACAAGGACTTGACAAAAGTCTCGGTGCTCCTCCTCCTCCCCTCACTCCTCGGTCGAATCATCATCTAGATACCCATACCAAGCCAAATCATCAGAAATCGGAAAGAATTACCCCGGACTGCAATCTACCCGGGGGCAACAGTTTCAGGGGGGTGGGGATGGATGTGACGACACACGGCTAGACTAAAGACAAGATAAAGAGAGGGGACCAACAGTGATGGCGATGCGATGAACACTTGTAACCTCGAGGGTCGAGTGTGTTAAGTAAGTGCTGGGCTCAGCTGGGTTGTAGAATGAATAGCTGGGTATCTTAGTAGTGCCAGACATTTCGGGGGCCTCCATGCCGCGTCGCTGCGCTCGTTCGTTGCTGGGTGAGAGAGGGAGGTAGGTGTGTTGGTTGGTAGGAGGTCTGGGGGGGGCGGGGGAGGGGTGTGTGTGTGTGTGTGGGGGGGGGGGGGATAGAGGATATGTGGGTGGGAGGGGGGTTAGAGGGGGGGGTTGAATGGAGGGGGCGGGGTGGTGGGTGAGTGGGAAGGATTGGGAAGGAAGGGGGTGATGGCGGTGGTGGTGGTGGTGGTGGTGGTGGTGGTGGTGTGTGTGTGTGTGTGTGTGTGTGTGTGTGTGTTTGTGTTTATGTGTGTATGTTTATATATGTATATATATAGATAGATAGGTAGATAGATAGATAGATAGAGATAGATATTTCTTGTGCAAAAGGTTTGTTGCTTGTTTTTCCTTATATATATATATATATATATATATATATATATATATATATATATATATATATAGAGAGAGAGAGAGAGAGAGAGAGAGAGAGAGAGAGAGACGGGGATGGATGAAGAGAGAGACAGACGAGGAGAAAGAGAGGAACATCTGTCGCATGCCGCCTGGCCTTCGTCAGTTGCCTGGAAGCTAACTGACTGGCTTGCTATTCCTTCTGTTGGAAAGTGTCACACACACACACACACACACACACACACACACACACACACACACACACACACACACACACACACACACACACACACTGACCAACACTGCAGGTGTCTGCATCTCTCGAGCCTGGTTTTGACGCTCGTACAATATCACTGAAGCCGAGGAGGTGTAGCGTTAACTTAAGGTCCCATACAACAGCCTTTCACAGCCATCAATGCCGTGAATTCATCCACTTGACCCGACCCAATCCCAGCGGCCCGGAAGCTCTACGGAGGACTGGAGGACCTGCGACGTACTGCCGACTTCGTCGAGGAGACGGGGGAATCCATCTGATAAATGACGAACGAGACAACAACATCACATCCACTGTGTCTGAAGGCTCGGGGGAAAAAAAAAAAAGAAGCGGGGCCCAACCCTCTCCCTCCCTCCGCCATTTGGAATCTCCCCCCCCCCGGCGACCGAAGTCGACAAGGCCTACCGTTTCCCACCTGGGTGGGGGGGGGAGTGAGAAAAATCGGAGTTGAATGGCCTTTCCGAAAGACACAACCACCAACACTAGAACGGGGAGGTCTCCTCCCATCCCCGCCAGCATCTTCTTTGTCTTCAGTTTCTCCTTCAGTTTTTAGAGTTATGCATGCGTGTGAATGACTGGTGAGCGGTGCGAAAGCGCTTTGATTTGTCTCTGTGCACAAGATTCAGCGCTATTCGAATATCATTATTATTATTATTATTATTATTATCATCATCATCATTATCATCATCATTATTATTATTATCATCATCATCATCATTATCATCATCATTATTATTATTGTTATCATCATCATCATCATCATCATCATCATCATTATTATTATCATCATCATCATCATCATTATATTATTATTATTATTATTATTATTATTATTATTATGTCTGGAACCCTGGTCAATGGTGATCACTGGATCAGAGGTCCAACTCCTGAACGAGTCTGACAAGGCGCTTCATGCCGCGTGACCCCACCCTAAACGGACCCCACACGACTCGTGGCGACAGTGTCCTCCTCCTCATTAACTCTCTCCATACGAACGGCGAAAGAGACGACGTTAACAGCGTTTCACCCCAATTACCATCATCAAAATATTGCAAGCGGAAGGCTCTTATACTGAAGAGGTGAATGTTGACAAAGAATACCACAATTCTGACGACGGAAGCTAAAGGTTGGGTCATTCAGACACCCACTGGACATCCGAGGGGTCTGTGTAGAGGAGAAGAGAGGACTGGCCGTACTGAGTGAGTTAATGTCATCCATCATCAGATATATATATATATATATATATATATATATATATATATATATATATATATATATATATATATATAAAGAAAGAAAAAGAAAAAAACACGTCAGTCCCCAAAACGTACGGTGGTGACCTTTAATACCCAGCTGTCACGACTATTTCATGCATGCAAACGCATTTCTTCTTCTTCTTCTTCTTCTTCTTCTTCTTCTTCTTCTCCTCCTCCTCCTTCTTCTCCTCTTCCACTTCCTCTTCTTCTTCTTCTTTCCGGTACACGACCAACATAGACTTGCCGTTGATACTGTCGTGGTTGATACATGCTGGGTATTTTCGTGTCTCCATAACCCACCGAACATTGACATGGATTTCAAGATCTTTAAAGCGTGTATTTGATTCTCTGCGTGCGTATACACACGAACGAAGGGGGTTCAGGGACTAGCAGGTCTGCACATAATTATGTTGACCTGGGAGATCAGGAAAAGAAAAAAAAAATCTCCACCCTTTAACCCACCAGGCGCCGTTACCGAGATTCAGCGAACCCTGGACCCTCAGATTGAAAGTCCAACGCTTTAACCAAGCACTCGGCTATTGCGCCCGTCTTTCATGGGTTGAAACGCCTGCAAAAGTTTTATCCACCCGCATAAATAATCAGTTTTTTTGCTGCCGTGTACAATACTCTCTCTTTTTGAGGATGCGTACGTGTGACCTTGCAGGTATGTGTCCACTTAACCCAATACAAACCAAGCATCCCCCCCCCCCCCTTTTTTTTTTTTTTTTTTTTTAATTAACCCATGAGGTACGTACGTGTCTGACAGCCTTGGTTTCTGTTTAAACACCTTCGTTGTGACCCAGCCTAACCATCGCTGTCTTCACCTTTTTGGGCAGACACTCCGCTCCCCCCCCCCCCCCCCCCACACCCCCCCGCCCCCCCGAACCCCGCTCCTTAACCCCCGCCCCCCACCTCCACATCATCCTCGCACCAGCTCCCTTCCTCAGCAAGGTAAAAGATACCCAGGCTTACCCCAGGCTGGTTCCATCATCACACCTGCCCGTCATACCCGCTTAGGAGCGAACGACTGGTGCGGGTGCTCTTTGTGTGTGAATGCGCAGCGTGTGTGTGTGTGCGTGTGTGTGTTTTAGAGAGAGAGAGAGAACACTGATCACTGGACACTGAAATGTTTAACTCACTCAGTACGGCCAGTCCTCTCTTCTCCTCTACACAGACCCCTCGGATGTCCAGTGGGTGTCTGAATGACCCAACCTTTAGCTTCCGTCGTCAGAATTGTGGTATTCTTTGTCAACATTCATGTCTTCAGTATAAGAGCCTTCCGCTTGCAATATTTTGATGACGGTAATTGGGGTGAAACGCTGTTAACGTCGTCTCTTTCGCCGTTCGTATGGAAAGAGTTAATGTCGTCAGCTGTGAAGTTCTAGTGACATAGCAGGTACTGATCAGAACACAAATAGTGCAAAACTGATCAAATGGAACAGAGAGGAAAACTACAATTGAAACAAGATAAACTAATTAGAGATTTGCGACACTTTGGCATTTTGTCATCAGAGATAGAGAAAGAGAGAGAGACAGAGACAGAGAGAGAGAGAGAAAAGGAGAGAGAGAGCGACAGACAGAGATAGACAGGCAGAGAGAGAGAGAGAGAGACAGACAGACAGACAGACAGACAGACAGAGATGGAGACAGAGACAGAGAGAGAGAAGGACAGACAGACAGACAGACACAGACAAAGAGAGATGTAGACACAGAGAGAGGGAGAGAATGAGGGAGAGAGAGAGAGAGAGAGAGAGAGAGAGAGAGCGACAGAGAGAGAGCGACAGACAGAAAGACAGAGACACAGGCAGACAGACACAGACAAAGAGAGATGGAGACAGAGAGAGAGAGGGAGAGAGAGGGAGAGACAGACAGACAGACAGACAGAGACAGACACTACTGCCTCTACCCCTGCCTCCACTTCTGCCTCCACTTCTCCCTCTCCCCCTGCCTCCACTTCTGCCTCTCCCCCTGCCTCCACTTCTGCCTCTACCCCTGCCTCCACTTCTGCCTCTTCCCCTGCCTCCACTCCTGCCTCCACTACTGCCTCTCCCCCTGCCTCCACTACTGCCTCCACTTCTGCCTCTACCCCTGCCTCCACTTCTGCCTCTTCCCCTGCCTCCACTTCTGCCTCTTCCCCTGCCTCCACTTCTGCCTCTTCCCCTGCCTCCACTTCTGCCTCTACCCCTGCCTCCACTTCTGCCTCTACCCCTTCCTCTACCCCTGCCTCCACTTCTGCCTCTTCCCCTGCCTCCACTTTTGCCTCTACCCCTGCATCCAACCCTGCCTCCACTACTGCCTCTACCCATGCCTCCACTTCTGCCTCTACCCCTGCCTCCACTTCTGCCTCCACTTCTGCCTCTTCCCCTGCCTCCACTTTTGCCTCTACCCCTGCATCCAACCCTGCCTCCACTTCTGCCTCTACCCCTGCCTCCACTTCTGCCTCTACCCCTGCCTCCACTTCTGCCTCTACCCCTGCCTCCACCCCTGCCTCCACTTCTGCCTCTACTCCTGCCTCCACTTCTGCCTCTACCCCTGCCTCCACTTCTGCCTCCACTTCTGCCTCTACCCCTGCCTCCACTTCTGCCTCTACTCCTGCCTCCACTTCTGCCTCTACCCCTGCCTCCACTTCTGCCTCTACCCCTGCCTCCAACCCTGCCTCCACTACTGCCTCTACCACTACCCCTGCCTCTACCCATGCCTCCACTTCTGCCTCCATTTCTGCAGGCAGGGGTAGATGCAGAAGTGGAGGCAGGGGTAGAGACAGGAGAGAGAGAGAGAGAGAGAGAGAGAGAGAGAGAGGAGTGTAAGAGGTATGTATGTTTGGGGGTGCAGTTCGGGTGGTGTATAGTTTGCTCTTCCCACTCTCTTCCCCCCCCCCCTCTCCTTCCCCCCCCCCCCACCGCCCCCCTTTCTTGGGTCGTTTGCTCTGCCCTCCTGACTAATTGACGTTGCGTGTGGCCTCTATTTGTCCCATTATCTGGTTAACTAAAAAAAAAAAAAAAAAAAAAAAAAAAATTGTGCGGCTTCTGTTTGCTTTTGTCACAGGTCCCGGTTTTACCTTGGTTCCTCTCCCTATCCCCCCCCCCCCCCCCCCATCCTACACTAATTCCGCCTACCTCCTTCCTTCCCTCCCTCCCTCCCTCCTTCCGCTTCCACTGTCTTCTTCCTTTTCTGCTTGTTGTTGTTGTTGTTGTTGTTGTTCTTCTTCTTCTTCTTCTTCTTCTTCTTCTCTTCTCCTTCCTCCTCCTCCTCCTCCTCCTCCTCCTCCTCCTTCTCGTTCTTCTTCACATCTATAACACAGATATACACACAAACACACACATACACACTCGCGCGCACACACACACACACACACACACACACACACACATTTACACACAAACACACACACACACACACAAACACACACACACACGAACGTGCACACTCACACCAGTGTATACACTCACATAAGCACGCAAACAAGCACGCATGCTTACACAGACACAGACACAGACAACACACACACACACACACACACACACACACATAAACGCACACGCACACGCGCACGCTCACACTTACATATACACACACAAACACGCACGTATGTGCACACACACAAACACAGTGTGCGTCTGTAAATCTGTATGTGTCTGTGTCTGTATCTGTGCGAA
>NC_134878.1:14178139-14188139 GCF_041734735.1 Babylonia areolata | reverse complement strand
TTCGGTCGGTTATGGAAACAAGAACATACCCAGCATGCACACCCCCGAAAACGGAGTATGGCTGCCTACATGGCGGGGTAAAAACGGTCATACACGTAAAAGCCCACTCGTGTGCATACGAGTGAACGCAGAAGAAGAAGGACAGACAGACAAAGAAGAAAAAAAATTCCGATAAAAACAAAACAAAACACAAAAAACAAAAAAGAAAAAACGAAAGTGTTTTCAAATGAAAACATAGACCCTTTTCTCGGGTTCAGCAGCAGTGAGAACCCCCCCCACCCCCATCCCACTCCGCTCACACATTCACGCACCCACACATCCAAACTCCACCCACCCCCTCGCATCCTCCCCTCACACACACACACACACACGTGAATAATCTCTCTCTCTCTCTCTCTCTCTCTCTCTCTCTCTCTTCATCGTCGTCGTCATCATCATCATCACTGAGCCATGGCTTGCCCCCACCCACATGAGTGAGTGAGTGAGTGAGTGAATGATTTGACGGACGTACGAACGAACGGACGAACATCGAAACTGTGCAGTTCTGAAGAAAGTGAACTCACGCATGTCGTCGTTCTCAATCATCCGTGCACGTCATGCATGGAGCGTCACGTGTCGATCGTTTCTCCTCCGCTGGGCACGTGACCCACCCGGTGTAATTGCTTATTTTCGAACCCCCCCCCCCCCCCTAACCCCCTTCCCCCGGTAGGTTTTTACCCTGGGCTCAAATCTGGCTTCATCTTCTTCACCTTCACCACCTATCCCATAATAGCCCAGTGGAGGGTCGTTGGGGCACCATCCCAGATGATTTCCAGACCTAGTTCTCCGTGAGTTCCTGTCTCTCGCAACTCTCTGGGAATCTGGGAAATTCTTCTTCTGTTCTTCTGCGTTCGTGGGCTGCAACTCTCTCACGTTGACTCGTCTGTACACGAGTGGGCTTTTACGTGTGTGTGTGTGTGACTGTTTTTACCCCGACATGTAGGCAGCCATACTCCGTTTTCGCAGGTGTGCATGCTAGGTATGTTCTTATTTCCATAACCCGCCGAACGCTGACATGGATTACAGGATTTTTAACGTGCGTATTTGATCTTCTGCTTGCATATACACACGAAGGGGGTTCAGGCACAAGCAGGTCTGCACATAATGTTGACCTGGAAGATCGGAAAAATCTCCACCCTTTAACCCCACCAGGCGCCGTTACCGAGATTCGAACCCGGAACCCTCAAAATGAAAGTACAACGCATTGACCAGTCGGCTAATGCGCCCGTCAGCACTCTTACAATGCACTATAGTCAACGCTCGGTTTATATCACAGGTTGATTGGAGTGATGGCCTAGAGGTACCGCGTCCGCCTAGGAAGCGAGAGAATCTGAGCGCGCTGGTTCGAATCACGGCTCAGCCGCTAATATTTTCTCCCCCTCCACTAGACCTTGAGTGGTGGTCTGGACGCTAGTCATTCGGATGGGGGGGGGGAGGGGCGGAAGGGGTGTGGCGGTAGAGTGTTAATTTTGGCCCAGTTGGAATCAATATAGGCTATTATATTAGATTTGAACTCTCCCATGTTTACTTCCGTCGTCAAGTTAGAATGGAGAGAACCATGGGAGGGGGGGAGGGGCCCGGGGCGTCACAAAAGCCAGCTCAGAACGACCCTCTTTCCTCTTTCCATAATGTCTTGATCAAACCCCGTAGAAATGGGGTGATATCCTGCCAGGGGGTGTGGGTAGTGTGGTCCATCTTGACTGCCCCCTAAATGACCCCAGTGCATGGTCATTTGAAGCTGGCCCAGAATGACCCTGGGGGTAAAAACCCAGCAAAGGTTGAAGGAGGGGGGGGGGGGGGGCGGGGGGAAGGGGGGGGGTAGTTATAGGCTGTTACACCGGTACGACCTTCATGGTCTGGTGGTGATGATGATGATGATGGCAGTGGACTCAATTTGTCTGTCTGGACAGTTCAGGATCTCGTGTTATGACATCCCCCCAACCCCCCCCCCCCCCACCTTCAACCTCAAACCACCGCTACCCCGCCGCCAACACACACACACACCCGCCCCCCATTACCCCACCCCCACCCGACCGTGGGAAAGTCAAGAGGGTTCGGTGAGAGTTGCGGGCACTGTTGACAGTGTTCACCAGTGATGAGGGTTCGAGACACGACACGACACGACACGACACGATACAACACGATACAACACGACACGACACGACACGACACGATACAACACGATACAACACGACACGACACGATAAAACACGACACGACACGACACGACACGATACGACACGACACGACACGACACGACACGACACGACACGATACAACACGACACGACACGACACGACGCGATCCACTCAGGGTTGTCATCAAAGACCTCACCAATCACACTGATAAAATGAATAAACAGGCGAGCAACTTGGCTAGTTTCGTTTTTCTTGTTTCTGTTTTTAAAGTTCTGTAATAGTCATTTCCCCCCCCCCCTCCCCCCCCCCCCCCCCCCCCCCCCCCATCATTCGTACAAAATGGAAGAAAACGCGTACAATTGTTTCGTTTGTGGGGGAGAGGGTGGGTGGGGAGGGGGGGGGGAGAAAACAGACGTGCATTGCATGCATGCATAAAGGTTAGGAAGGGAGGGTTGGGGGTCCGGCGGGGGGTGGGGGTGGGGGGGGGGGGGTAAGGGGTGAGGGGGGGAAGTGGGGAGGGGGGGGTGAGGGGGGGGGGAGGTGAGGGGGTCAGGTAGAGGGAGAAATATCAGTAGAAGCAGATTATGCAGAAATACAATACATACAGACAGGGTGTCGAGCTGTGTGCTTCTTTGTTTCAAGGCTAGGGAAAATGATATAGTAGTGCGGTGTGACTTAACAAGTTTCAGAGATCACATTATCGTGGTTCGGCTTACAGGGCGTGGAAGGTACGTTGCTAATCATCAGTTGTGTGTTCATGACGTAAGTCAGTTTTTACTTATCGGGTTCCGTAAGTGGGGGTAGAGTTTCTTAATTCTAGTGTCCAAAATTCTGGGACCTATTTAAACGAAAACAAAAACGTTCGTGTTTTTGCAATGCAGACATGTGGTGGTGGGGAATAGCATATGTCGTTGTAATCCGCACTTTTTATGAAGCTTTGGGTTTGAAACAACACCACCACAACAACAACAACAAGAGAGGCAAGGCCTTCAAGACTCACTTGTGATAAATTAAGTCCCCTAGCATTAATTACAGAGTACTTTCCCTTTTTTACTATCTGCACCCAAACGTTTGCAAAATAAATAAAAATTCCATGCTTTGCAAAAGAAGTTCCTGTTTGAACATAAAATGATAATAATGACTCCTCTTGTTGTTGTGTCAGAATAAGAGGTCAAAGTGCCAAGTTTAGAGAATACAAAAAATAAAACTATAACAGTAAATGCAGTTTGCATATAATTAGGCTTCTTTTTTATTTTTTGTGCCCATCCCAGAGGTGCAATATTGTTTTAAACAAGATGACTGGAAAGAACTGAATTTTTCCTATTTTTATGCCAAATTTGGTGTCAGCTGACAAAGTATTTGCAGAGAAAATGTCAATGTTAAAGTTTACCACGGACACACAGACACACGGACACACACACACACACACACACACACAGACAACCGAACACCGGGTTAAAACATAGACTCACTTTGTTTACACAAGTGAGTCAAAAACGACGCGGAATGACTCATGAACACGGACCTGCGCTTGTCGACACAGACCGCCATGTATTTTGCATGCTTTCGAATGATAATGATGGTGATTGAATGAGATCGATACTTATATAGCACCTATCCTCGGTCGGAGACCAAGCTCCAAGCGCTTTACAAACACGGGAGTCATTTACACAACAGGCTGCCTGCCTGGGTAGAGCCGACTGACAGCTGCCATCGGGCGCTCGTCATTCGTTTCCTGTGTCATTCAATCAGGTTACTGGATCGAAACACTTACACTCAGACAGACATGTAACATTTTATGTGTAATAAAACCGTTTTGTTTATTTACCCCACTATGTAGGCATATTCAATTTTGGGGAGCGAGGGAGGGGCGGGGGGGGGGGGGGGGGGGGGTGCATGCTGGGTATGTTCTTGTTTCCATAACCCACCGAACGCTGACATGAATTACATGATCTTTAACGTGCGTATTTGATCTTCTGCTTGCCGTATACACACGAAGGGGGCTCAGGCACAAGCAGATCTGCACATATCATGTTGACCTGGGATATCGGAAAAAGCTCCACCCTTTACCTACCAGGCGCCGTTACCGAGATTCGAACCCGGGACTCTCAGCTTGAAAGTCCAACGCTTTAATCAATCACTCGGCTTTTGCGCCCATTGTGTATTGCTTGACCCACCCATCTGATCCAGAATTGGGCTTAAAAACGACGCGGAATGATTTATAGACACGAACCTGCGCTTGTCGACACAAACCGCCATGGTTTGGTTTTTGACTCACTTGTGTAAACCAAGTGAGTCTATGTTTTAACCCGGTGTTCGGTTGTCTGTGTGTGTGTGTGTGTGTGTGTCTGTCTGTGTGTCCGTGGTAAACTTTAACATTGACATTTTCTCTGCACATACTTTGTCAGTTGACACCAAATTAGGCATAAAAATAGGAAAAATTCAGTTCTTTCCAGTCATCTTGTTTAAAACAATATTGCACCACTGGGATGGGCACAAAAAAATGAAGCCTAATTATATGCAAACTGCATTTACTGTTATATTTATATTTTTTGTATTCTCTAAACTTGGCACTTTGATCTGATATTCTGACCCCACAACAAGAGCAGTCATTATTATCATTTTTTGTTCAAACAGGAACTTCTTTTGCTAAGCATGGAAGTTTTATTTATTTTGCAAACGTTTTTGGTGAAGATTGTAAAAAAAAGGGAAATTACTCTGTAATTAATGCTAGGGGACTTAATTTGCTTTAAACTGATCTTTCTCATCTTAAACATTAGATTTTGAAATTATACTCAATACATAAAAAGCTTGGATTTTTTTAAAAGTGTATCACAAGTGAGTCTTGAAGGCCTTGCCTCTCTTGTGTTTGTTTGTTTTTGTATGCTGTTGGGTGTCTACGAACGGAAAGAGCGGCTGTCTAGTTGGCTCTGACTGAATTATGAACTCGTCATTGCAGACGATTTTGTGGACTAGATGGCTGCACATTAGTGTAACAACTTAATCCATGACGATATTTAGTAATATATACCCTTTTTTTTGTAGGGTGTTTTCATTTGTAAATATTGTTGTGCAATACCCTATTGTCTTAACATGAGTATGTGTGTGTGCGGAGGGGGGTGGGGGTTAGTCTATCGTCAGCTATTGGGAACTCTTATTTGACTAGTTTCAATCTCTTCTTATGTTGCGCATGATGATTTTATGCCAGTGTTTACAACCAGCCTGTGACTGAACAACTTAATTTCCATGTGGATTAATAAAGTGTTTTTGATTTGATTTGATACTAATTTACAATAACCTTTAGAATAGAGTCGAAAACAACAGATAATGGGTCACTGACAGAACCTATTCATGGTGATGTCCGTTCAAATATGCACGAGAATTGCTCGTGGTAAAACAGGTCAAAGAATTTTGAAAGACACGACAATAGGAATTTCCCACAAGTGTGACAAGTTGTTGTCATTGTTGCTAATGTTGTCGTTGTTGCTGTGTCGCTGTTATTACTTTTGCCGTGGTCTTTGTTGTTTCTTCTTCTTCTTCTTCTTCTTCTCTTCCTTCTTTATTTCTTTCTTTCTTCTTTGCCCCTTTCTTTCTTTTGTGCAGGAGCGTGCACGTGTGTGTGTGTGTGTGTGTGTGTGTGTGTGTGCGCGCGTGTCTGTGTGTGTGTGTGCGTGTGTGTGTGTGTGTGTGTGTGTGTGTGTGTGTGCCGTGTGTGGTTTGTATATGTGTGTGTGTATGTGTGTGTGTGTGTGTGTGTGTGTGTGTGTGTGTGTGTGTGCGCGCGCGCGCGCGCGCGCGTGTGTGTGTGTCTTCAAAAGATAGAGACGTGCGAGAGAAAGTGCAAATATTCAGATTAAAAAATATATATATATATCATCGATTATTAAAAAAGAACACCTGCAGGCTCCTGTAGACCGCCTCAAGACAGCCTGCATTAAACCCCACAGATCGTGACTCTTTGAAAAACAAACTGCACAATACGACTGCATCCGTCACATGAAATATACGGTTACGACCGACTATAAAGACATTTCACCACCTGTTTTCTTCTTCTTCTTCTTCTTCTTCTTCTTCTTCTTAGAATCCATTTGCTCAAAGAGAGCAGTTACGCCCGATTGTAAAGACATTTCACCAGCTTTCTCTCTCTCTCTCTCTCTCTCTCTCTCTCTCTCTCTCCTTCTTTTTCTTCTTAGAATTCATTTGATGAGAGAGAGAATGGATGCGGGGGGTTGCAGGGCTTGGGGGGGGTGGGGGGAAGAGGGGGGGGGGAGGGTGGTGGTGCTAAAGCGGACAACGGATATTGGGGCAAATTTTGAGGACATAACGATTCCTCACCCCATCCCCACACCACCACACCACCACCACTCACCCACCCACCCATACGCACACAACATAACTGAAAATCCTCACCAATGAGTACGCAAACCGGCAGCTGTTCGTTCCTCGACTTGTGTGTGTGTGTGTGTCTGTGTGTGCGTACGTGCGTGCGTGTGTGTGTGTGTGTGTGCGTGTGTGTGTGTGTGTGTGTGTGTGTGTGTGTGTGTCCAAGTCACATCAGTCAGTCATTAGAGTCCCCAGCTGAAAAGTGTGTCTGTTTATCTGCGTCTTACCTTCCCCCCCCCCCCCCCCCACCCCCCCTCGCTCCCTCCACACACCCCACCCCACCGAAAATCCACAAGGCACTGAAACTGTACTGACGTGTTCTAAACTTAATCCGCCATGTGCCTGCTTTGGGGTCATTAAAGTGTGTATGTGTGTGTGTGTGTGTGTGTGATGGGGGGGGGGGGATCTGTTACGGTGAGGGGCATCAAATGACTCATACCACCCGACTCGTTTTAAAAAAAAACCCACGCCCTTCCCCCCCACCTCACCCCCCCAACCCCCACCCCCACCCCAACCTCCTGACAAGGGTCTCTTTTTTTTCTTTTTTTTTTTTTTTTTACGGTGTCACCTTCTTGGTCGTTTACCGGTAAGAGACTGAAATGGTAAGTATGCATGATAGTCCGTCATGTCCCACCTACTACTGTCACCACCAGGACAGCAGAGGAGGCATCTACTGTCCTATCTGGGGCTAGAATATGATCCATAGTGGAGAGCGTCTTGCCCAAGTTATTAGTATTATTGTTATCATTATCATTATTGACGGGCGCAATTGCCGAATGGTTAAAGCGTTGGACTTTCAATCTGAGGGTCCCGGGTTCGAATCTCGGTTAACGGCGCCTGGTGGGTATAAACGGTGGAGATTTTTCCGATCTCCCAGGTCAACATATGTGCAGACCTGCTAGTGCCTGAACCCCCTTCGTGTGTATACGCAAGCAGAAGATCAAATACGCACGTTAAAGATCCTGTAATCCATGTCAGCGTTCGGTGGGTTATGGAAACAAGAACATACCCAGCATGCACACACCCCGAAAGCGGAGTATGGCTGCCTACATGGCGGGGTAAAAACGGTCATACACGTAACAGCCCACTCGTGTATATACGAGTGAACGCAGAAGAAAATACCCCCCCCCCCCCTGTTCACCCCTTCCCCCCCTCCTTCCACTCTTTCGGCCAGGCGCCGGGTGCTGATGATAATAATGATAATGATAATGATGATACTGCTGCTGATTTTTTTTTTTTTTTTTTTTTTTTTTTTTTTTAAGGAAAGAATAGGGAGGACAGCAGTCGAATACGGTGGTGGGTATGATTTAGACAGGAGTTGAGTTGGGATGTAGTTTATTTACCAGGGGGGTTATGATTTTTTGATTTTTTTATTTCCCGTTATTCTTTGTGAAAGGGTGATAAAGTGGAGGACGAACGCACAGGCGCGTGTGCACGCGTTCACACACACACACGCGCGCGCGCGCGCACGCACGCACGCACACACACACATATACACACGCACAAAGACACGCACTCACATACACGCACACACACATACACACGCACACACACACACACACACACACACACACACACACACAAACACTCACACGCTCATACACGCACACACATACACACAAACACACATATACACACGAACACACACACACACACGCGTGCGCGCGGCCGCGTGAAAGCTGAGGAAAGACACACCAGCAAGCTGTAATGAAATGGTCATTGTGTGTGTGTGTGTGTGTGTGTGTGTGTGTGTGTGTGTGTGTGTGAATGTGGCCACATGGCTCCATTCAGATGCTAGCCTTTCGTATGATGGATGGTATGTCATGCTTGAATGCATGGATAGTCATGTATGTATAATAGACTTTGACTGTCGAATCCGCTCCACGAGCTTCCTAGGTCCTGTCCTGGAGGTGTGAGTCATTTTGCATAATTATTATTATTATCATTATTATTATCATTATTGTTGTTGTTGTTATCATTAGTACTAGTAGTATTGTTGTAATTATTATTATTGTGATTATCATTATCAGTATTAGTATTAGTATTATTGTTATCATTATCATTATTGACGGGCGCAATTGCCGAGTGGTTAAAGCGTTGGACTTTCAATCTGAGGGTCCCCGGGTTCGAATCTCGGTTAACGGCGCCTGGTGGGTATAAATGGTGGAGATTTTTCCGATCTCCCAGGTCAACATATGTGCAGACCTGCTGGTGCCTCAACCCCCTTCGTATGTATATGCAAGCTGAAGGTCAAATACGCACGTTAAAGATCCTGTAATCCATGTCAGCGTTCGGTGGGTTATGGAAACAAGAACATACCCAGCATGCACACACCCCGAAAGCGGAGTATGGCTGCCTACATGGCGGGGTAAAAACGGTCATACACGTAAAAGCCGACTCGTGTACATACGAGTGAACGTGGGAGTTGCAGCCCACGAACGCAGAAGAAGAAGAATTATTATTAGTAGTAGTAGTATTGTTATAATTATTATTATTGTGATTATCATTATTATTAGTAGTATTGTTGTTGTTGTTGTTGTTATTATTATTATTATTTTATATATTATTATTATTATTATTGTAGCTAGAGCTGTATGACCCAGGGTTTCCCCACTGCAGTGGGACGTCATTTACAGCTTAGTCTTTTGTGTAAGGACCAGGACCTCTCTAACTAGGAGACAATTCACCCTCTCCATTTTACATTTTGTACTCTAGCTTTTCGACATTCCGTTCTCTCTCTCTCTCTCTCTCTCTCTCTCTCTCTCTCTCTCTCTCTCTCTCTCTCTCTCTCTCTCTCTCTCTCTCTCTCTCTCTCTCTTCCTTCGGTGTCTCTGATATTTTTACTCATCAGTATCGTTATAGGCAGTCAAACATTTGTAATTTGTTATGCCCATTATGCAAAGAATCAACTGAAGATGAGGTCCATTTTGTGCTTAGTTGTCCAGCATTGAGAAATATTAGAGAACGATTAATTCCACTCAAATTTTATAGACAGCCTTGTTTATTTAAACTCATTTTGTTATTGTCGTCTACGAACGAAACTATTGTACAACATTTTGCTTTATATTTGCATAGAGCTTTTAAACAACGCAATGCTTATGTAACGTAATTTTTCTTTGTAGTAATGTGACTTAATGTCAATTCCATGTGTACCCCCTTCTAAGGGGCTATGGCCTATATGAATAAAACATCTACATCTACATCTCTCTTCCTTCCTCAATCCCCTCCCCCTCGCCCCACCCCACCCTCCCCACCTCCACCTCAACCGCCCCCCTTTTCAGTTTAATATTTTTCCCCCTGCCTTTGATTTTCACAATTTTATAATGATATAATAAATTTGATAATAATAATAATAATAATCATAATTATGGTAGAAATTATATTTATTTTTTAGTCTGATATCATCATCTTTAGATTAACAGACTATAGATGGATAAACA
>NC_134878.1:14158139-14163139 GCF_041734735.1 Babylonia areolata | reverse complement strand
GAGAGAGAGAGAGAGGATGGGAGGGAGAGAGAGAAAGAGAGGAGGATGGGAGAGAGAGAGGAGGGGGAGGATGGGAGAGAGAGAGAGAGAGAGAGAGAGGAGGAGGATGGGAGGGAGAGAGAGAGGAGGGGAGAGAGAGGGGGGTGGATGAGTTGACTGTAAAGTTCAGTGAGCAGCAAAACATTGAACGAAGACTGACGGATTGCGTGAGAGCTTGATCAACTATTTCCAAACTGGAGCTGTTTGCGTGTGTACATTATAACCGTAAAGTGTGTGTGTGTGTGTGTGTGTGTGTGTGTGTAGATCTGTGCAGGTTCAGTAGGAAATAAGACCTAAAACTTGGAAAGCCACGCATGACATATTCAATGACCGTTCCTAAAATCACTACAGTACCAAAGCAATTGTGTTACATCACGTTACAGCAGATTTCTCTATGTGATTTCTCTGTGTGAAATTCGGGCTGCTCTCACCAAGGAAAGCGTGTCGCTACAGGCTACAGTGCAGTGCAGCACCGCTTTTTTTCTACCTGAAAATGTATTTGTTTTCCTGTCAAATTGGATTTTTTATATATATACACAACATTTTGACTGTTATTGTATTTGTATTTCTTTCTTCTTTTTTTTTTTTTTTATATCACAACAGGTTTCTGTATGAAATTCGGGCTGCTCTCCCCAGGGAGAGAGCGCGTCGCTACACTACAGCGCCACCCTTTTTTTTTTTTTTTTTTTTTGCATTTTTTCCTGCGTGCAGTTTTATTTGTTTTTCCTGTCGAAGTGGATTTTTCTACAGAATTTTGCCAGGAACAACCTTTTGTTGCCGTGAGTTCTTTTACGTGCGCTAAGTGCATGCTGCACACGGGACCTCGGTTTATCGTCTGATCCGAATGACTAGCGTCCAGACCACTACTCAAGGACTAGTGGAGGGGGGGGGGGGGAGAAAATATCGGCGGCTGAGTCGTGATTCGAACCAGCGCGCTCGGATTCTCTCACTTCCTAGGCGGACGCGTTACCTCTAGGCTATCACTCCCTATTGTTGTCACGGGTTCTTTTACGTGCGCTAAATGCATGCTGCTACACATGGGACCTCCGTGCCTCTTCTCAACTGAATGACTAGTATAGCCTCCACCCCACCATCAGTGTCTAGTGAAGGTGGAGCAAAATACTGTCAAGTGCATGTGGGATTCTTCTTTTTCTTCTTCTTCTTCTTCTTTTTCTTCTTCTTCTTCTTCCTTCGTGGGCTGCAACTCTCACGTTCACTCGCATGTACACGAGTGGGCTTTTACGTGTATGACCGTCGTTTTTACCCCAGCCATGTAGGCAGCCATACTCCGTTATCGGGGGTGCATGTGGGATTCGAACGAACCTATGCGCTCAGACTGTCTTGCCTTCTTGGCGGAAGCAAACGAATGCAATGATATAATACAAAACAATATAAAAAAAAAAAGTAAAAAAGAAAACGCAACACACACTCAATAAAAAAAAAAAACAACCTCTGATTATTTTGTTTCCTTGTAGGAAGTAATACAATGAAATAATATCATACAATACACTAAAATAAGTAAATAATTTTTTTTTAAAAATTAAACCACCGCAAAATACGATGAGTCATTCCAATGACTAAGGGTCGAACCGGAAGTCAGTCCAGTGACCCACCCCTCCCTCCTCCTCCTCCTCCTCCTCCTCCCTCCACCCTCCTCCCTTCCACACACATCACATTCAGACACCCCCCACACCTATAAAACAGCTGGACTTATATCACATATAATATACAGCGCAGCGCAATTTACATTGCTGTTTTGAGTTCTACGGCGGCTACATTGAAAGGAATGGAGTCGAGAGGTGGGGGGATTTGGTGGGGGGCTCGGGGGTGGTCGGGGGGGGGACAGGGAGGGGGAGGGGTTAACAGGTAAATTGGGGGGGGGGGGAACCAGTGGATGTGTGGTCACCCCACTGTATCCCACCCCTCGATAGTGTGTGTGTGTATGTGTGTGTGTGTGTGAAATGGTTTGGATTTACGTTTGTTACGTTTCCGAGTGTCCTGTGTGTTGTATTTCTTTTCTGTTTTTTTTTTTCTTCTGAGCCGTGATTCGAACCAGCGCGCTCAGATTCTCTCCCTTCCTAGGCAGGACGCGTTACCTCTAGGCTATCACTGCACTGGAGGGTGTGAATTTGATTCAAATTAACATCCGACTGATTGATTGTTGAACGTTTCTTGTATGATAACATGATGGAAACGAGCAGTCTGTGATTTTTACACTTGTATCGTAGTGCGGGTTCGAAGACTATAGTGTACTTGTTTTTGACTTGTTTTGGAATAGAAACTTGTCTTCCAGATAATTGTGATTCGAGGATTATGGAGGAAGGTGGCAGAATGGTTACGACGCTCATCTACCACCAATACAGAGAGTCCGTGAGGGTGTGGGTTCGAATCCTGCTCTCGCACTTTATCCCAAGTTTGATTGAAGAATCAAAACTGAGCGTGTCGTTAATTCGGATGAGACGATAAACCGAGGTCCCGTGTGCAGCACGCACTTGGCGCACTGAAAAAGAACCCGTGACAACGAGAGTGTTGTCAACTCGGAGAGGTACACAATTATGATTTGAATACATGCACTTAAGGCCCGGGCGACTAAGCGCGTTGGGTTATGCTACTGGTCAGGCATCTGCCTAGCCGATGCGGTGTAGCGTATGTGGGTTAGTCCGAACGCAGTAACGCCTCCTTAAGAAACTGTAACTGTGATTAGAACGACTGTGTGTGGGGACACTTGTTTTTCTGCTTCCTGACATCTGCGCGGGAGAGGGAAACTCTTCAAATTTTCGGCAGTTCAAAAGATAAGGGTGAGGGGGTGTGGGCGGTGTCCTGTGTTTTAGCTTAAACACTCCTGGAGGGACTGACTTGCAAAAATAGCCTCAGCTGTTCTCTCTCTCTCTGTCTCTCTCTTCTCTCTCTCTCTCTCTTTCTTTCTCTCTCTCCTTCTCTCTCTCTTTCTTTCTTTCTCTCTCTCCTTCTCTCTCTCTCACTTTTTTCTTACTCTCTCCTTCTCTCTCTCTTTCTCTCTCTTTCTTTTTCTCTCTCCTTCTCTGTGTGTGTGTGTGTGTGTGTGTGTGCGTGTGTGTGTGTGTGTCTGTCTCCCCGACTGTGGAGCGTGTATTCCTGTGCACACGTTTATGTCCGTGCGTGTATGTTCGTGCGTGCAAGTGAGTGCATGTGTGTATGTTGGTATGTGTGTGTAGGGGGATGGATGGATAGGGGGTGTGGGAGGGTGTAGGTGTGTGTGCGGAGTGCATTTATGTGTGTGTATGAGCGTGCGCTCGTGTGTGTGTGTGTGTGTGTGTGTGTGTGTGTGTGTGTGTGTGTGTGCATCATACTGTCCTTTCTTCCTAACATCTCTGCAAGCAAGTATTGAAGAGGTAGAATTTCTCCTTCTTCTTCTTTTTTTTAATTTTTTTAATTTTTTTTTTGCGCTGCGTGAGAGGGAGTACACGGGTGAGTTGTGTACCCTGGTTCTTTATTTGTTTACACAACGCATGGGGTCGCCACAGCCGCCAGTGCTGCTGGCATCAGCAGTATAATTGTGTGCACCTGGGCTGGCTCTCTGCTCCACTCTCTGCGACGAACGTCGTTATAATACACTGAAGTGTTTCTGTCTGTTTCTCAAGCCGTCTCTGTCTCTGTCTGTCTCTGTCTCTCATGTCTGTCTCTGTGTCTGTCTCTTTGTCCCATTGTCAGTCTCTCTGTCTGACTAGCTCTCTGTCTGTTTGTCTGTCTGTCTGTCTGTCTGCCTCTCCCTCCCTCTGTCGTGTCTGTATGTCTGTCTATCTCTCTCTGTCTGCCTGTCTGTCTCTCTCTCTGTGTGTCTCTGTATCTCTGTCTGTGTCTCTCTCTCTCTGTCTCTGTATCTCTGTCTGTCTCTCTCTGTCTCTGTATCTCTCTCTCTCTCTCTGTGTCTCTGTATCTCTGTCTGTCTGTCTCTTTCTGTCTCTGTATCTCTCTCTCTCTCTCTGTCTCTGTATCTCCGTCTGTCTGTCTGGTCTCTGTCTGTCTGTCTGTCTGTCTGCCCCCCCCCCCTTTTCCCCTCTCTCTCTCTCTGTCTCTCTTTCTTTCTTTCTTCCTCTATAATGTGTAAGTGACTGCGCTCAAGTTAGTCTTCCTCCTTTCTTCCCAATATATCTGAAAAGAAGGTGGCAGAACGTATAAAATTCCATGGGTTTTTTTTTGGTTTTGTTTTTTGTTTTTTGTGTTTTTTTGTTGTTGTTTTTTTTGGGGGGGGGGTTGTGGCGCTTTTTTTTTTCTCCACATGGTCTGTATTTCGTGAGAGTTTGGGGAGAGGGTGAGGGGGGATGGGGGATTGGGGGGGTGGGCGGGAGGGAGGTGGGGGTGGTGGTGGATGAGTAGTGTATGCTGGTTCTATATTTTATTTACAAAACCGCTCAGGTCGTCACGGCCGTGCTGCTGGCTGGCTGGCATCCGTCAGCAGTAATTGCGTGCACCTGGGTGGCTCCGTATATATATATATATATATACTACTCTTGCGACGAACGTCGTAATACGAGGGTCATTCAATAAATAAGGTGAATTTTTCGGTATAAGGACTTCTAATACAGATAGAAGCTTACTTTTTTTTTTTAACTTCTTTTTCACATGGATTTAATTTGTTTTGCAGATTAAAAAAAACTTTGAGAGTTTTGGCGATTAACAAAGATGGCCGACCAAGAAGCATGCTCCAGGATTGAACAGCGGTCAGTTATCAAGTTTTTGGTTGCTGAAGGGTGCAAACCAGTTGAAATTCATAGGAGAATGTCAACTGTGTATGGTGCCACATGTTTCAGCCGAAAAAATGTCTACAAGTGGGCTAAATTGTTTAAAGAAGGACGGAGCAGTGTTGAGGATGAAGACAGGCCTGGAAGGCCTACAGAAGTGAGGTCTCCTGAGGTGATCGAATCAGTCAATGACCTCATTCAGTCTGACAGAAGGGTGACAGTGGATGACATTGCAAGGAC
>NC_134878.1:14143139-14153139 GCF_041734735.1 Babylonia areolata | reverse complement strand
AGGTCATGAGGTCTTTCTTTCTGTTTTTTCTTCTTCTTCTTCTTTTTTTTCAGTCACAACAGCCAAACATTTCAGTCATGAAAGTAAAACATCTAAGGAAGTGTCTATCATGAAAAGAAAACAACGGTAGTAGCAACAACGACCAGATCCCCCACCCACCCCATAGAACGTAAACGTCAGATGTAGCATGTTTAGGTAGATACTCTGTGTGTGTGTGTGTGTGTGTGTGTGTGTGTGTGTGTGTGTGTGTGTGTGTCGCTCTCTCTGTCTCTCTCTCTCTTTGTCTGTCTGTCTCTGTCTCATGTCTGTCTCTCTGTCTCTGTCTCTGTCTCTCTCTCTCTCTCTCTCTCTCTGTGTCTGTGTCTCTGTCTGTCTGTCTCTTTTCCTTTCTCCCTCTCTCTCCTTCTCTGTCCCCCTTTCTCTCTCGCTATATCTCTTCCCACTCTCTCTCTCTCCCTCCCTCTCTTTATCTTTCTCTCTCCCCGTCTCTCTCTTTCTCTCTCTCTCTCTCTCTCCGCTCTTTCTCTCTCTCTGTCTCACAATACAATACAATACAATTTAATGCGATGTAATGCAATGTACTCGTAATACAATGCTATCCAATGAAATACAACATAGCTCAATGCCTATATATTATAATTATTATTTATTTATTTATGTACGCTTATAGTTGACTTCATCAAGTTTTTGCGCCTTATACATATTATTAGTATTGGTAGTAGTCATTTTTTTTAAATGTATTTATATATTATTTACTCACCCCCTCTCAAGGCCTGACTAAGCGCGCGTTGGGTTACGCTGCTGGTTAGGCATCTGCTTGGCAGATGTGGTGTAGCGTATATGGATTTGTCCGAACGCAGTGACGCCGAAACTGAAACTGAAACTCAATGCAGCGCAATACAACACAATACTATATCTTATGTCCACAGCACACAAATTGACGTCAGCGCCATGAACGGCGGGACGGGGCTGGGGGCGGGGACGGAGGGTCGAACGCACGAGATGACTTCCGGGGTGATCCCGCTACGTGACGCCAGCCTGCCCGGACACGTGAAGCTGCCGCGGCGCTACGAGAAGGCCGCCATGGGAAGCAAGGGCATCCCGGTGCGCGTGCGCAAGATCAGCCTGCAGCCCGGGGGGCGGGCCCTGGGGGACTCGCTGTCGGCCCGGCTGGACGACCTGCTGGCCGCCGTGCTGTGGGTCAGACAGGAACTGGTGAGGGGGGAGGGTGGGGGTAGGGGTGTGGAGGGGGGTGTTCTTTGAAAGTGTATATATGTGTGGGGGGCGGGGTGGTGGGGGTGGGTGGGAAGGTCGGGGTGTCTTTTTTCTGTTTCGTGTGTGTGTGTGTTTCTGTCTGTGTGATGTGTATTAGTGTGCGTGCGCGTGTGCGTCTGTGTGTCTGTGTCTGTGTGTCTTTTTGTCTGTGACTCCTGTGCGGCTTAGCCCTCGCTACAAAAAGAACAAGAGAGGCAAGGCCTTCAAGACTATCTTGTGATATACTTTTTTAATCGTTAAAATGTTTTATGTCTTTGTTATTATGAAGCTTTGGGAAAAAAAAACAAAAAAAGACCTAAGAGCAGATCTGAGCCCAGCTTGTTCGGGTGGGAAGAAATTGTCTTAGTGACAGCACTGTTGCAGATCTGCGAATGTTATCCAAAAATTAACATTGAAGCATGCTTTTTTTTCTTCTTTTTTTTTTTTTTTTAATAAGCGTGAAAAATCGATTTCGATATTCGCAGTGATAATGCTGTTTAAATCATGTTATTTTGGTACATCTCGGGCATGTAAGAATTCTTTAAAGTCCGCGGTAAAGGATACATTGCCATCGCCTCAAGCACACTGCAACATTTAACCGTTTTCTCTGGATCTATATAGTCTGCTATTGTACGTCCACTCATCAAGAAACCATCTTTGGATCATAATTGCTTGAAAAATTATCGACCTGTCTCTAATCTGTCATTTTTATCAAAACTGCTAGAAAAGATCATATTGTCTCAGCTCTTAGCTCATCTGGAGCAGAATGGCTTACTTAATTCCCACCAGTCAGCTTATAGACGTGGTCATAGTTGCGAAACAGCCCTTCTTAGAATAGTGAATGATTTGCTTTCGGGATTTGATGAGGATAAGATATCTGTTCTCGCTCTCTTAGATTTGTCTGCAGCTTTTGACACTATCGACCACTCTATCCTCTTGAACAGACTTAAAACTTCCTTTGGTATTCGTGACACTGCACTAGCATGGATCACGTCTTACCTGTCAGATCGTACACAGAAAGTGTGTGTAAATGGTACATACTCTAGAGTATCTGCCTTGAAATATGGTGTCCCACAAGGGTCCGTCCTAGGCCCTGTTCTTTTCGTGCTGTATGCGGCTCCTGTGTCGGATGTCATCAGTCATCATGCGATGTCGCATGAGAGCTTTGCTGATGACACACAACTTTATCAGTCGGCTTCCATAGCTGAATTTGATGCACTGGTGACTCAAACACAGGAGTGCATTGCTGGCCTAAAGGACTGGATGACTCTCAACAAGCTGCAATTAAATGATGATAAGACTGAATTGATGATAACCTGTCCAAAGAAGTTTCGTCAACATCCTTCCTTTCCTGACTCTGTTCTGATCAATAGCACACCTGTTTCACTTTCTCCCTCTGTTCGCAGTCTTGGTGTAATCCTGGACCAGTCTCTTTCCTTCCAACAGCACATTTCGAATATCTGTAAAGTTGCATATTTGGAACTGCGTAGAATCAGCTCTATCCGCCACTATCTCTCAACCGATGCAACCAAGACACTTGTATGCTCTCTGGTTCTCTCAAGATTGGATTACTGCAACTCTCTTTTGGCCGGCCTTCCCAAATACCTGTTAGACAGACTCCAACGAATTCAGAATAACGCTGCCAGACTCATTTGCAGAGCTTCTAAATTTGACCATGTTTCTCCTCTCCTTCAGTCTCTCCACTGGTTGCCTGTTTCTGATCGAATAGACTATAAGCTATCCACTCTGACCTTTTCTGCAGTCAACGGATCTGGCCCCAAGTATCTTTCTGAACTCATCCATATCTATACCCCGTCTCGCCAGCTCCGTTCTTCCTCTGATACTCGACTTCTCAGGATACCTCACGTCAGAAGTAAGACCTATGGACACAGATCGTTTTCTTTTCAATCGCCAAAGACGTGGAACAAGCTCCCTGATAACCTCCGTCATTCTGATTCCCTCGCATCTTTTAAATCTCGTCTCAAAACTCACCTTTTCCCTCAGCAATAAGTTTAATTGTGGCAGGTCCACAACTACATGCATGTATATGAATGTGTATTGTGTGCGCGTGTGTTTATGTAAGTTTGTGCCTGCCTATGTGTGCGTATTTGTTAGGGTAGCTGTTAGATACACATGTATGTTAAAATGTATGTATGCAGTGTGTGTGTGTGTGCGTGCGTGCGTGCGTGTGTGTGTGCGCGTGCGTGCGTTCGTGTGTGTGTGTGTGTGTGGTCACATTTTGTTGTGCGTATGTAACATAGATATAATGTTTTATGTTATCAAAAGCGTTTTTGTAAAGCACCTAGAGCAGATTTCTGGATAGTGTGCTATATAAGTATCCATTATTATTATTATTATTATCTAGATGTTCGACAAGTTTAATTACACTCGCCGGGAAACTACGGCACGGTCGATTCAATTTCTCTTTTATGTTCATTCTAGCTAACTCAGTATCCACTTTAACATATTTTTTATGCAGTAAACTCGTCGATGATGTAGTTTGTGTTACTGTATGTGTTCTCTCCAGAATTTGTATTTCTGTTCTTTTAATTGCGAGCAAGAAAAAAAAAACAAGATCTGTACAGACCATCCTAGACTAAGCTGACTGAAACTCATTGAAATGGTCGATTTAGTTTTTTCTTTTATGTTCATTCTAGTTAATTTAGTGTCCACATTAGAATATTCATATGCAGTGAACACGTTGATGGTGTATTTATTAAATTTTAGTGTCACTGTATGTGTTCTGTACAGAATTTGTATTTCTTTCCTTTCAATTGCGAACAATAACAAGAGAGGCAAGGCCTTCAAGACTCACTTGTGACTGAGAGTAAAATACACAAGCTTTTTATGTATTGAGTATAATTTCAAAATGTAAAGTTTAAGATGAGAAAGATCAGTTTAAAGCAAATTAAGTCCCCTTGCATTAATTACAGAGTAATTTCCCTTTTGTACTATCTGCACCAAAACGTTTGCAAAATAAATAAAACTTCCATGCGTTGCAAAAGAAGTTCCTGTTTGAACAAAAAATGATAATAATGACTGCTCTTGTTGTTGGGTCAGAATATCAGATCAAAGTGCCAAGTTTAGAGAATACAAAAAAATATAAATATAACAGTAAATGCAGTTTGCATATAATTAGGCATCATTATTTATTTTTTTGTGCCCATTCCAGTGGTGCAATATTGTTTTAAAGATGACTGGAAAGAACTGAATTTTTCCTATTTTTATGCCTAGTTTGGTGTCAACTGACAAAGTATTTGCAGAGAAAATGTCAGTGTTAAAGTTTACCACGGACACACACACACACACACACACACACACACACACACACACACACAGACAACCGAACACCGGATTAAATCATAGACTCACTTTGTTTACACAAGTGAGTCAAAAATGAGGTCATGCCATCTTCTTACTAAGCATATCCTACGTTTCGGCAATTAGGAAGCGGTAAATGGTGTTTTCAGAATCCAGAGATAGCCTCAACGAAATAAATCGCTAATGATCCGGTAACACAGCTTAATTCGGGATACTTACAACCAATCATTGGTATGACTGTGAAGATTTTTTCCTTCTATTTTTAAGCCAACTTTGGTCTTGACAGACAAAGTATTTTCAGAGAAAATGGCATTGTTAAAGTTTACCGCGGACACACACACACACACACACACACACACACACACACAACCGGGTTATAACATACTCACTTTGTTTACAAAAGTGAGTCAAAAATTACTCTCTTTATTTACATGGTGCGTTAAAGATTGATTTATTTATTTATTATTGTTTTTCAGATCATGCTCAGGCAGCACGACATCCTCCTCAAGCGGCAGTTCTTCGACATCCAGCACTCCATCCTGTCCCTGCAGCAGAAACCCAAACCCCCTCCTCCCTCACCCTCACCTTCCTCCTCCTCTTCCTTCTCCTCCTCCTCATCCACCGCCACCACCACCAACACCACCACCTCCACCACCTCCACTTCCCCTACTGATCCCTCCAGTGCTTCAGACCCCACTACCCCCACCTGCAACACCACCACCACAAACAGCAACAACAACAACAACACCAGTGACGGTTCAGGACATGTATTGAATGGCGAGGTTGTGTCGGACGATGATGGTGGCGGTGAAGGAGGAGGAGGAGGAGAAGGAGGGGGGCAGACGAACGAGGTCAAAGGTCGCCACGTGCAGCGCGTGACGGACTACGTGTTCGAGGAAGAGGACTTCCTCCTGGAGACTTTCGTGGTCCGCCCTTCCTCCAGCGTGACTCTGCTAAGAGGGGACAGTGTGGAGGAGGAGGAGAGGGAGCTGGGTGGTGGTGTGTATGGGAGGATGATGGGCCGGGTGTTGGGGGTGAGGGGGCAGGGCTGGGAGGGGCAGGAGGAGGAGGAGGAGGACGGGGGTTACGGGGAGGAGGAGAGGGACGTGTTCTGCGAGGACCCCTCCTCCTCCTTCCTCTTCTTCCGGCCCCGCACCTCCTCCATGAGGACCTCCCGGGACATGGCGGCCCTGGCCAGACGGCGGGGCAGCAAGGAGCTCATCTGACCCTGAACCCATGACCCCTGACCTTCCTCTCCTGCCTCACCTCTCCTTCATGTGTCTGGTGGTGGTGATCATCAGTGGTGTGTGTGTGTGTGTGTGTGTGTGTTGGTAGTCAATGTGTATGTGTGTGTTGGTAGGCAGTGTGTGTGTGTCTGTCTGTCAGTGTGCTTTCAGTTAGGCCAACAGCAAAGCGAGAGCTCGATAATATTGTTTCTCCACTGCAATGGGAAGTCATTTACAGCTTCTTAGTCTTTTGTGAAGGGCTGTGACTCTCGAACTAAGAGGCAAGATTTCACTGGCTGTTAGTGCCGCAGTCTTGAGGGGCCAGTAGACCTTTGGGGACCATCCCAACGCCGGCTTTCCTGAAACACTCTTGGCTTGGAGAGTGTGGACGTAACTTAGGAAAGTCACTCTCTCAGTCAGATAGAAGCTCAGATCAGAGAGTCCAGACAGCAGTTGCTTCCTCTGCTGTTCTGGTGGTCAAAGTTTGACACAACCGACTGTCATACATATAATGTGTGTGTGTGAGAGAGAGAGAGAGGGGTCGTGTGTGTCAGGTAGTTGTGAGCTGTCGGGATGAGCTGGTCTTGGATCTTATATTTTTTTAGCACAGCGACCATGGATAGTATACGTACCCTCGATCAACGCAACCTTCTCCGAGCCAATGGCCGAAGCCCTGAACATCTTGGCCTCATTGGGCTTTCTCCAAGTAACTGTACCTTTTACGTGTGTCTGTCATAATATGTGAGTGTCTGTGTCTCTGTGTTTGTGTGTGTGATCAGGTGTTTGTAAGTAATCGTCAGTATCAGCTGGGCTTGATCTTATTGAATTAAGCCGTCCATGGAGAGTATGTAGATATCATACGTGGTTATGTGTGGCCAAAAGCGAAAGAGGTGGGGGAGTTAGTGTGTGTTTAGGTGGTATGGTTGAACCGTTATGATAACGATGTACGTGACCAAACAACGGGCTGTGGATTCTACAGGCTGTCCAGCCACGGGAGAAACTGTTAACCCTACACTCTGCCATTTCTTCCCTCCAAACCACACGGCAACAAGGGGACGGGGGGCGTCTCCCATGGAACGGAGACATATCATTGCTTGACGACCCCGGAACTGTTTCCGGATGAGTTTTGTTTTGTTTCGTTTTCCTACAGAGCATGAGGGATCGCTGCAGACTTTTTTTCTTCTTTTTTTTTTCTTTTTTCTTTTTTTTTTCAGGAGAAGTGTCGGCGTGCATGGTATTGTACTGAGAGACGGCACCTATCGTGACAACGGATTTTCTTCCCTTTGAAAATCGGCTTTTCTTCTTCTTCTTCTTTCTCTCTCTCTCTCTCTCTCTCTCTCTCTCTCTCTCTGTCTCTCTCTTCCTTCCCTCCCCCGCGGAATTTTTTATACCATATCTATATTCTGTAGATCCACATCTGTTTCTTTCTTTCATTCATTCATGCGCGTTTGTGTGCGCGTACAAATGTGTGTGTGTGTGTGTGTGTTCTGTTCTTGTGTGCTTTGTATCTGACTGACGAGTTACTTTAAAGCGCTTTGATAGGCTTGAAAGCGCTGAATAAATGAACTATTATTAGTGTCGTGACTTAGCGCGGAATAATCCCCCCTCCGCCCCCTTTTTTTGTTTCCCGCTCATATCATTGTAGTGTGTTTGTGTGCGTGTGTGTGTTAATACCCATTCTAAGAATACACAATTTCAGCAAACTTTTTTTTTCTCTATCAGGGACAAGTCTTGTACGTTTTTTTATTATCATTATATATATTACTATTTTTGTTTATCAGGGACAAGCCTTGTGCAATGCATTTTTTTTCTGGGACAAGTCTTGTATGTTTTCATTTATTTTTATATTTTCATAATTTATCAGGGACTAGTATTGTACTTTTTTTTATATAATTCATTCCGAGAATAAACCACCCCATGTCTTCCGCTCGTCCGTTCAGAAGAGCTGCTGCTGGAGTTACTCCCCTTCCCATCCACTTTCCATATCACATAATATTATTTACTGTATTTGGCCAGTATGTATGAGCTTATATCACAGATAGACATAAGTTTACAGGTGGGCCAACAGCAAAGTGAGAACTGAATAATCATTGGTTTCTCCATTGCAATGGGAATCACTTACAGCTTAGTCTTTTGTGAAGGACTATGACTCTCAAACTAGGAGACAAAGTTGCACTGGTTCTTAGTGCTGCTGCCTTGGAGGCTAGTTTTGCCTTTGGGAACAATCCCCAACGCCGACTGTCCCCTTGGCCGAGAGAGTTGGGATGTAACTTGGGCAAATTCTAGCCCAGATTGTCAGGACAGCAGTTGCCTCCTCTGATGGTCATAGTCGAAAACTAATGACTATCATAGACTGTATCCTTTTCCGGTGACCACCACCGTTCATTAGCTGGGGGAGGGGGAGAAGCTAGGGGGTGGGGTGGGGGTGGGGGAACCCGACTGAGGTGGAATTTTAACCATTTACCTGCTCAAAACAGAAACACCTGGACCTAAAATGCAGTTTGGAATTTTAACTTGAAATATTAAATTGTTCAAAAGGATATTGTTTTTAGCAAGTAACGCTAATTGTGTTTCGTCATTATGCGAGTAAGGAAATAGGAGTTTTGATACAACGTAGGCAAATGGTAGTTTTAACTCTCTTTTGTCTTGACACAGTTGCATCATGATGTTGTTCATGATGGTATTGTTGACGAGTAAGTAATGCCACGTGTGTTTTGCTTTACATAAGGAAGAACATAGTTTTGAAACAACGTGGAAAAATGGCTCTTTTTTGTGACAGATGATAGTGTTGTTAGTGAGTACTCTCATGTGCGTTTTGGCACTGCAGCTATTAAAAGGATATAAGCGTTTTTGATACATCGTAGGTTGGCAATGGCAGTTTTATGCCTTGGAGCTTATTCAGTGGGATATTGTTGTCAGCGTGTAATGTCATGTGCGTAAGTTTCGACAGTACCGGAGTTTGGATACAACGTGGGCACACGTCACGCACGGAAAGGCATACATATGATGCGTTTGTAAGTTGTGCAGTTCTCGTGTAAGGATACATACACCAGGTGTATAATCGTAGCTGACCAGTCTGATTTTTACGTCAACAGTTTATGGCCCAATCCTCTCAGTCCTTTCGCCATTTTAACCAGCCTTCCCCCCCTCCCGGTAATGAAGTATGGCTGCCTACATGGCGGGGTAAAAACGGTCATGCACGTAAAAGCCCACTCGTGTACATACCAAGTGGACGTGGGAGTTGCAGCCCACGAACGAAGAAGAAGAAGAAAAAAAAGAACCAGCCTTCCACAACCCAAGTCAGGTATCTGGGCATTCCACACTTTGGTGGAGTGAGGGAAATTGGGGTGAAGTGGGTTTGGTTCCCCCCCCCCACCCCCCACCCCTAAACCCCCAAGGACCCAACACCATGCTGAAACTGGGTCTCGAACCCTGGCCCCTGGCAAGGGGGTGGGGGTGGGTGGGGGTATGAAGATATAGATAAATGTAAGGAGGGTAATGACTATATCATGATGATGATGATGACAGTGTAGGTCCAACATCGTTGTCAGTACAATATATCAGCTGACTTGACTAATTACTGTAGCTTCTGTAACAGGACTGAACTGAACTGGGCCACTTTTCTTGTCTGGATAGTTTTTGTTGTTGTTGTGTGTGTGTGTGTGTGTGTGTAAGATCGGATTCTTCTCTCCCTTTAGAGAGATATAGATAAACGTAAGGACACGGGTGTGGGTGGGTGTAGTTGAGGGGTATATTATTATTATTATTATTATTATTATTATCATAATCATCATTATTGTTATTATTGTTTCCACCATCATCATTATTATTATTATCATCATCATTATTACCACTATCATCATTATTATTATCATCAAATTACCATTATTATCACTATCATCGTTATTATTATTATTATTATCAGCAGCAGCACCATTATTATTATTATCATTATTATATTTTGTGAGCAGTTGGTACCTCTGTATTCTCAGTGTTTGGTTCTGTATGTAAGAAGTGGTTTTCCAGTGCGTATTATTAAATGGTGGATGGGTTTCTCGTGATTTTGTTGTGTCTGTATCATATCGGTGTGTAATGATGATGATAATAGTGAAGGTCTGGCATCGTTGTCACTACACTATCAGCTGATTTGACTAATTACTGTAGCTTCTGTAATGGACTGAACTGGACCAATGTTCTTT
>NC_134878.1:14105639-14140639 GCF_041734735.1 Babylonia areolata | reverse complement strand
ATCATTACACAATATCCACATTTATTTCCCTGTATCTTGATAGTTTGTTTGAGGGTAATGTCCTAGTTTAGTATCCTAAATTATTACACAACATCCACATTTCTACCTCTGCATCTTCTCATTCATAAGACGGAAAAAAACTTGTTGACTGGTCAATACATATTAATATATAATCTACATTTCTCCTCCCCCCCCCTCCTCCCTCCCTCCCTCCCCACCCTTTCACTGGACTTCTGTACGTCTCTTGACATGGGAAGAAATGTTGAGAAAATATTACAATGTTATTTAAACAAATTTACGATTTTCCCCCCGTCTCGTGAACGAAAACTGAATGGAAAGAACACAGGGGAAGAAATGTAGATAAAATGTCAATTGTTGCACCTGTTGGTCACATTTCTATGGTTTGTGGGACGAAAAACGGAAATAAGCAAGATGGTGGGATGTTAGTTTAGTGACTGAATCAGCATCAAAATTGAATAAAATAACGTACAAAATAAGTGTCGTAATCCACCACTGAAAACGGGTTGAACATCTACATGCACAAAAACAGGTGCAATAATTTAGGGTGCTAGAACTGGACTTTACGCAGTACCAGGTTGTTTCAGCTTCTCAAGGAGACGTCACTGCGTTCGAACAAATCCATGATGTACTCCACATCGCGCGCGCGCGTGCGCGTGTTTCAGAGTGTGTGTGTGTGTGTGTGTGTTGTATTTTTAAATGTCACAACAGATTTCTCTGTGTAAAATTTAGATTGTTCTCACCCAGAGATAGCGCGTCGCCACAACACAGCGTCACATTTTCCTTTCTTTTCTTTTTTTCTTCTAAGTATTTTGTTTGACCATCAAAGACAATCTTCCTACAGATTTTCTCAGGTTCATCCATTCTGACTGCCGTGGGTTCCATCACGTGCGTTAAAGTGCATGTCACACACGGGGTTATCGTCTCATCTGACTGACTAGCGCCCAGACCACCACTCAAGGTGTAGTGGAGAGGGAGAAAATGCTGCCCCAGTGTGGGATTCGATTCCGTGCGGTGCTCAAATTCTCTCGCATCCTAGGCGGACGCGTTGGGATGGAAGGGTGGGGAGAGTGCGTATGTGTGTGTGGGGGTGGGGGGTGGGAGTTTGTGGGTGGGTGTTCCCTTTGAATATATATATATATATATATATATATATATATATATAAGGGGAGATGTCACTGTCCCATGTCTTGTGATCTGTAAGACAGTCGTTGTTATCTCCCCTGAACCCCCCCCCCCCCCATTTTCTTACCGCCATAGCATTCATTTAGTAGTTCGACAAGTATGCAGTTCACGTGTTTTCATTCAGCAAAGATCCTGAACAGCTGCACATATCTGAATATCTTATCTATTAATTTTCTGAACAAATTAGTGGATATGGATATTTTACCAAAGGCAGATTTTTTTTCTTGAAAGTTATCAGGTCTGTCATTGAATACACCAACTTCCCGAAAATTTATTTTCAATTTTGACTACCAGAAAAAAGGGGTGTTTCAAAGTGTCTTGTTACAAAAGTTGAATGTCACTCCAGCATTTCTTCAGAGCGAGTCAGGATTTCCAAGTATCCATTGTGTCGCGGTGTCCACAGTTTGCACCTGCCCGGCAGTCACCACCGTCAAATATAAATCCGGCATTTATTGCCATTTTGAAATTATTCTTTTGTAAGTATATGCCTGGGCAAAGTTTGCTTTCTTTGGTAGGTTCACTAAACTGTTCTGTGCGCATTAATTTTATTCAAATGTCAAAAATGTTCGCTGTGTTTTTCTCTTATGCTCTTGGCTGTTATGTGATAGAACTGGTTTTGGATTTTAATACTTTGACGTGGTGAGATTTTTGGTGTCGGTTTTTTTGTTGTTTGTTTGTGTGTGTGTGTGTGTGTTGTTGTTGTTGTTTTTGTTTGTTTGTTTTCTTTTCAGTTCGCCCTCTCCGAATAATGCATATCATACTAATGTGTTAAAAAATCTTGACATGAACATCAATTTCAAAGAAAATTTTGACTTTGACGAGTGATTTACAGTACATGTAAAAGAAAACATATGTATCCCACAAATAAAAGGAGACCGATGTTGAAGGGGACATAAAAAGGCCGTGAGGCCTAGGCAGTCAAATGCCAGTCTCTACACTACTACTACTACTAAAACCACAAAAATTATATTAAAAAAAAAAATTCACAAAACTCGTTTTCAGTGTGCATACTCAAAACTGTTGTACTGTTGGGCAGAGCTTTGAACTGGCACTGTCAAACGGAGAGAGAGAGCAGCCACCCTGACACCAGTGACGGCGCCCAGACCCCTGTGGTACGTGCTGACTAGCAGAACGGAGGGACGCTGGGGACAGTGGTGACCCAGGACAGTGCCACCTGTCATCGAGGCCAGCTCAGTCCACACCACAATGAGCTGCCCGTCAGTGCAAAGACCACTATTCTCAACAGGTCAATCTGCACATGGCAGTTCATTCTGTGGTTCCTGCGACGTCAGTGTTCAGTGAAATGGTCCTGTCCAGCCTTGAGGGGCCTCAGAGGTAGTGGTGGTGTGTCAATGTACTCTCTCCATACGAACGGCGAAAGAGACGACGTTAACAGCGTTTCATCCCAATTACCATCATCAAAATATTGCAAGCGGAACGCTCTTATACTGAAGAGGTGAATGTTGACAAAGAATACGACAATTCTGACGACGGAAGCTAAAGATTGGGTCATTCAGACACCCACTGGACATCCGAGGGGTCTGTGTAGAGGAGAAGCGAGGACTGGCCGTACTGAGTGAGTTAAATGCCTGGGCACAATTCCCACAGAGCCTTCTTTTGGTTTCGGATTGTCTTTCTTTTTTCTTTTCTTTTTTTCGTTGCGTTTCCCTGTCGTCTATGCCAACTGACCCGTCGCCACATTTGCCACTGGCTAGACACAACTGACCAGATACAAATGAAAATAAACAATTGGAAAAAAAAAGAAGAAACCCTGTTACCCACAATGGTGAACTGGAAATCCTATCGTTCAGAAATGGTGAAACCGGTTTATTTGTTGTTTTTAATGTGCTTTGTTGTACTTTGTGTAATATATATATATATATGTGTGTGTGTGTGGTGTGTAGGTATAAGACACACCTGGGTGGAGTGAGGAAAACTGAGTAAATTGCCTTTAGTTTCAAATTTACTAATCCGTTATTGGATTTTGCCTGTGTAGTGTTTATCGTTATATGTGTGCTAGGGGACAGTGACAGTGTGATCGACATCGCTCTAACATCTCCAAAATTCAGAGCAGAAATGAATGCAGAGACGCTTCCACACCAAGGCAGTGACCACCTCCCGGTAGTTTTCAGTCTACAGAAACTGTCAGATAAACGCTGCATGAAACCGCGTGATCCATTTCAGTATGAAACCAAAGAGACAACCGTCATCGAAAAATTAAGACGCAGAAGAAACAAAAGAACGGCACTGAACAGGATGCAAACTATTCAGCCCCCATGGTGGAATACCGACACAGAGAGAGCCTGGATAGAAAAACATGCGGCTGTCAAACTTTGGCAAAAGGAAAGAACAAAACCATCTCAGACAAAGATATGAACAAAAATGAAAGAAAAAACTAAACAGTTTGAAACCATTGCTCAAGAGGCCAAAAATGACAAGTGGAAACAGTTTTGCGAGGCACTCAGTTATGACTCAACATTGACAGAGTTCCGGCAATTTTATTGTCGCATGGAAGGGAAAACGTGCACAACAACCCCAGACATGGTAGACACAGACGGAACCAAGCTTAAGACAAACGAAGAAAAAGGATCCGCCCTGCTCAAACGTTTCATACAACAGAGCGATCAAAGAAACTTAGATGAGAAAAAGAAATATGTTGAGTTAAACCAAACCCTTATGCAGACTGGACCTGATGATGACTTGACAATAGATGATCTAAATGAAGCAATAGCTAAATGCAAGAAAGAATCTGCCCCTGGCCCAGACAAAGTTCGCTACTCGGACATCAAGGAACTATCGGAAGAAGACAGAAGCAAACTTTTCAATCTATATCAAAACAGCTTCCACAATGGACATGTGCCGGAGGACTGGACACACAGCTTCTTAAAACCCATACCAAAACCAGGAAAGGACCATCATCAGGTAAGCGGCTACCGGATCCTAACCATGCAAAACATCACTGGAAAGCTCATGGAACGCATGATAGCCAGGAAACTTGCAAGGGATCTTGAACACAGGCACATTCTCCCTTCAAATCAAGGTGGTTACAGAACAGGCAAGTCCACATGGGAAAATGCAGCTGCTTTTGCATATGAGGTGTATGAAGGATTTCAAAGGAAAGAAGAAACACTAGCAGTAGCAATCGACCTTGAAGATGCCTACAATAAAGTCCAGTTTGCACACCTCATGGAGCTGCTACTAAGGTATGGAGTAAGTTTGACACTGACAAGATGGATAGCAGCAGCACTTCAGGAAAGAACCGTCGTCCTACGCCTCGGAGATTGGATGTCTGCACCTTCTAAACTATCCATGGGACTGCCACAAGGGTCTCCGCTCTCTCCTGTCCTCTACAATGTCTACACGAAGGGCCTTGCAGACTTAAACAACAATGGAATAGCTCGGGTGCTTACTCTTGCGGATGATGGCCTGGTCTTCAAAACTTCGAAAGATGCTCAGGAAAGAACCAAAGCCGTCCAGAAACAACAAAACAATATTGCTCAATGGTGCAAAGACACAGGATCTTCCATAAATCCAGCGAAAGCCCAAACGTTGCTGTGCACCCTGAACAACAGAACCGCGAGCAAAGCACCACCTTCTGTGTCATTCGATGGGATTCAGATCGAGAAAACTGAATGCCTACGCTACCTAGGAATACACTTCGACAGGATGCTGACCTTCAGAAAACATACGGAAAATACTGTTCTCAAATGCAAAAAAGGCCTTTCAGTCTTAAAGGCAATGGCAACCAAAGGTATTGAACAACGCCACCTCTTCCTGCTATACCAATCACTCGTCCTCAGTGTGATCGACTACGGACTTGGGCTAACAACACCGTCTCAAAGCAACCTCCTAAAATTAGAAAGAGTACAAAATGAAGCTATGAGGCTGATCCTTGGAACAACAAAAGACACGCCCACAGAAACCATGCGATACCTGCTTGACCTTCCTTCAGTGCAGGCCAGAAACAAGTTAGAACAGGTCAAGACCTACTTCAAAGCATTAGAAAACCCTCAAAACCCACTGCATGACACAGTCAAAGAACCAAAAGGCAGCCGTCTAGGGCGAGGAAGATCATGGATGGGGCAAGCAGAAGACAATCCAGCTAGTATGCCGACTACAAGACCTGAAAGAAACAAAAGAATGGGGAAAAAACCCCGAAAACCTCAACCATCTATTCAACACAGCCATTTCACCCACTCTAGGAAGACATTGTCGGGAATGGCCAGAGGGCAAAACTGATGCGGAAGTGAAGCTACTCATAGAAGAAAACAGTAAAGAAGAGGACATCATATACACAGATGGCTCAGTCACCAAAGACCAATCCGGTTGGGGATTCACTGCGAAACAAAATGGAAAAACAGTTAGGGAAGAGAATGCTGCCTACAAAGTCACAACCTCCAGCCTAACGATGGAAGTTGAAGCTGTGACACAATGCCCTCCAGTGGCTATCGTCCATCCATACGCCCGGAAACCAACATGCCATGATTCTAACAGACTCAATGAACCTCATACAGAAAATTGAAAACGGAATGGGAAGCCCAGAGTGGCATAAGGCAATGCGCAACTTTCAGATAAAAAAAACTCACATGGTCATACTGCCCGGGACATGCAGGAGTTAAGGGAAATGAGCGAGCTGACAGACTTGCTGGTAACGCAACACCAACGAGCGGCCTACATCAAGGAAAATCGGAAATCCTCAGAAAAGTCAAAGAATATCAAAAAGAACAGGTACAAGGCCATCACACCATCGATCGCCTCAAAGAAATAAAAGCAGAGAGAGGGAGCGGCCGTAAGTCTAACATGAAAGGTAGAGCACGATGCTTTGCAAATCAAACAAATATCGGCATCATTTCCAAACCAACATTGCGCAAATTTCTTCAAAACGGAACAGAATCTCTGTGGGCTTTTCCAAATACAATAGACTGAGCAACACACTAGACGCCACATTCTTGGCATCAGAGATCTTTTCCCATCCCTCTTGCGGCCAATCAGTGGCAGCCTCTGTGCGTGTGTGTATGTTTGTGTGTATGTGTGGGTCTGTGTTTTTTAGTGCGTTTGTGCGTGCGTGAGAGTGTAAGTGTACACAAGTGTCAGGAGAGTTCTGTGCGTGTGTGTGTTGTGTGTGTGTGTGAGGGGGAGGTGGGGGTGCAGGGAGGAGGTGAGATAGAGGATGAGGTATGTGAGTGTATGCATGCCTATACTGTGGGAGCATCAGGATATTGGAACGTATATATTATATATATATATATCTTTGTATATATGTGTTGGGGGTGGGAGATATGGGCGTGTGTGTGTGTGCTCGTACAAGTAAGTGTTCATCTGTGTGTGTGAGTGTGCGTGTGCGTGTTTGTGTGTGCCGTGGAAGCTGCGATACATAGACTAGAAACTCCGAGTGTGTGGAGGAGGGGGTAAAGGAGGTGCAGGGAAATTTGTGGTGTGTGTGTGTGTGTGTTGGAGCTCATGTACGTTTATATGTATTTGACTGTGCTTTCATATCTATGAAACTGCGCTTTTGGGGCATATCTGTTATGCATGTGTGGGTGTATATGTGAATGTGTGTCTTCATGTTTTATATTTATTTGCTTATTTATCATCATTGTTGTCTTATTTATTTATTTATTTATTATTATTATTTTATTATTATTTTCATTACTACTATCTTTTTTTTTAAATCATAATTATTATTTATTTATGTATGTACGCTTATATATATATATTTTTTTTTCTCAAGGCCTGACTAAGCGCGTTGGGTTACGCTGCTGGTCAGGCATCTGCTTGGCAGATGTGGTGCAGCGTATATGGATTTGTCCGAACGCAGTGACGCCTCCTTGAGCTACTGAAACTGAAACTGAAACTGTGTGCTAACACGCGGGACCCGATTTTACCGTCTCGCTTAAAATACGTGTACTTGTTGAGATGGGACTTTGGTGAATCAGGCGACAAAGGGAAGTGTCATTGTCTGTTTGCTGGACCTGTGTGTTCAGGGCATGTGCTGCACAGGAGTGGACTGTGGAATAGGTCAGTGGAGACGTGTTGGGGAGAGGAACAGTAAAATTTAAAGTTCCTGCCTTCTCAATCCAGAAGCGACATTCATATAACATATGTACAGTGCAGTGCCTGAGCTGTGTGAAGACGGACGAGCTTGATGGTCTAACATCGTGTAGCACAAGGGCATGCTGTGTCGTTGGACATAATTGTGGAACATGTTGCTTGAGGAAAATAGTTCATTTCGTTCTGGTTTCCTCTCCGAGAAAGACTGGGTGTCAGGATGTCACGGCACCTCTTCCAGTCAGACAATGTCAGTGTTATTGTTGGTCCTCGGCTCTACGTGTGAGACACTGTTAACTGTTAAGTGCGAGGAACAGTCAAGACGCTATTGATACTGGTCGATTCAGTGGTCCTCACCCAGTGTTCATTTCCGAGGTGGGGGGTGGGGGCGTCTCGGTGACATAATTGGTAGGGTTTAGATTTGACATGTGCTTGGGGGGAGGAACCGCCGATTCAGAAAGTTGGACTTATAAGCTTGATGTTTTTAAACCTTAATACATATTTGCAATCTTGTGTTTTTGTCATTTTAAATTATGATAAAATAGTGACTGCGGCTTGTATTTTTGAAAGGGTGGTGGAAGATGCACGACACAAAATAATATGTCCAACTTTGTTATCAGCCGTTCCTTACCCTAGTAAAAGAAAATTATCCCAGACAATACGTATCCATTCAAAGTTCATTTTTATCATTCCCCACTACTTTCTCACGCGGGAAAGAGCAGTGGTTACACGACGACTTGTATTATTCAGATGACAAGACCAAACCAGTTTGAACGATGGCACATCACCATGGGAAGGTAAAGGGACCTGACAAAAGCTCACCGACAACGCGCAAGTCATGGACATTTTACAAAAACTCAGTTGACATTAGAAAACGAATACAAAAACGAATTAACTAACATGAGCATTGCCTCCCTCACTTCTTTGCCAAACATTGTCGGGTGAGCTTTTGCCCCATGACAATGTGCCACATTGCCTCCCTCACTTCTTTGCCAAACATTGTCGGGTGAGCTTTTGCCCCATGACAATGTGCCACATGGCCCAGTGATAAACTCTAGGGAGACCTGGACAGCACAAAATCTTTCAGAGAAGAAGCCGCCTTCAGTCAAGTGTTTCGGCCCTTTACTCCTTACTCTAAGGAGGTCAGGCCGCACCCAGGTCATGACTCCTGGATGCCCTTGTATTGCCGCTGCGACAACTAGCGGTCAAGGGAAGCTACTGGTGTAAGGCTAAGATCTGCACCTGCCAGCCCATTTGGTCCACTTCGGAATGCACGAGCTATCGCATCAAAGATACTGCATATGGAGCGGTCATTAAGTTTTAGAAAGCTACAGCCCACCCCGAAATCCATTTATTGCGGATTCGCAATGTTTTCAACACTCCGTATTTTTTCCTTTATTGCAACAGGCAACCAAGACAGTGTAAGCAGAACAGTCTCCTGATATTACAAACGTGGATGCAGCTTTTGGTGCAAGGCCCAGTGTGGTCAGCTGGGCTAAAAGCAACACAAAAAAAGGTGCGGTGCGAGGACACGTGTGAACAAAGCCTCGATGCCAAACTGTTCCGAAACAAAATCATTTTCAGACCGACCATTCTTGATTTTATGCATGTCCTTTTTTTTTTTTTTCTTTCTTTTTTTTTTTTTAGCGAAGCGCAACAACCCAATAACGCTTTTAATTTCCGACCACGATGAAATTAGCAAACAAACGCTCGATAAAACCAAATTAGTGATCAGTAGTGTGCGGTACGGAAATAGGATGGGGCTGTATAGCTGGCGCCTGGTTTATCCTTTTCTTGGCATTTACTATGCGCAAAGTGGACCAAATGTCTTGGCATCAACATGGGGGAATACAGGCATAGTCACAGCATGAACGCTGGACATTACTTAAGGGATCTAGACAATGCATGAACAGTGGACATCAATATGGGGGAAATGTAGGCCTTGTCACAGCAAGAAAACCAGGTATCAATATGGAGCAACACAGGTATAGGTCACTGCATGAAAAGTGCACATCAACATGGAATACAACCCCAGTCACACCATGAAAACTGGACATCAATATGGAGGAATACAACCCCAGTCACAGCAAGAAAACTGGACATCAACATGGAATACAACCCCAGTCACACCGTGAAAACTGGACATCAACATGGAATACAACCCGTCACACCATGAAAACTAGACATCAACATGGAGGAATACAGCCCCAGTCACACCATGAAAACTGGACATCAACATGGAGGAATACAACCCCAGTCACACCATGAAAACTGGACATCAATATGGAATACAACCCCAGTCACACCATGAAAACTGGACATCAACAACGGAGGAATACAACCCCAGTCACACCATGAAAACTGGACATCAACATGGAGGAATACAACCCCAGTCACACTATGAAAACTGGACATCAACATGGAATACAACCCCAGTCACACCATGTAAACTGGACATCAACATGGAATACAACCCCAGTCACACCATGAAAACTGGACATCAACATGGAGGAATACAACCCCAGTCACACCATGAAAACTGAACATCAACATGGAGGAATACAACCCCAGTCACACCATGAAAACTGGACATCAACATGGAGGAATACGACCCCAGTCACACCATGAAAACTGGACATCAACATGGAATACAACCCCAGTCACACCATGAAAACTGGACATCAACATGGAATATAACCCCAGTCATACCATGAAAACTGGACATCAACATGGAATACAACCCCAGTCACACCATGAAAACTGGACATCAACATGGAGGAATACAACCCCAGTCACACCATGAAAACTGGACATCAACATGGAGGAATACAACCCCAGTCACACCATGAAAACTGGACATCAACATGGAGGAATACAACCCCAGTCACACCATGAAAACTGGACATCAACATGGAATACAACCCCAGTCACACCATGAAAACTGGACATCAACATGGAGGAATACAACCCCAGTCACACCATGAAAACTGGACATCAACATGGAATACAACCCCAGTCACACCATGAAAACTGGACATCAACATGGAGGAATACAAACCCAGTCATACCATGAAAACTGGACATCAACATGGAGGAATACAACCCCAGTCACACCATGAAAACTGGACATGAACATGGAGGAATACAGCCCCAGTCACACCATGAAAACTGGACATCAACATGGAGGAATACAACCCCAGTCACACCATGAAAACTGGACGTCAACATGGAGGAATACAACCCCAGTCACACCATGAAAACTGGACATCAACATGGAGGAATACAACCCCAGTCACACCATGAAAACTGGACATCAACATGGAGGAATACAACCCCAGTCACACCATGAAAACTGGACATCAACATGGAGGAATACAACCCCAGTCACACCATGAAAACTGGACATCAACATGGAATACAACCCCAGTCACACCATGAAAACTGGACATCAACATGGAGGAATACAACACTAATCACATCAACATGGAGGAATACAGACCTAGTCACTGCATAAAAACTACACATCAACATGGGGGGAATACAACACTAGTCACAGTATGAAAACTAGACATCAACATGGGGAATACAACACTAGTCACATCAACATGGAGGAATACAGACCTAGTCACTGTATGAAAACTAGACATCAACATGGGGGGAATACAACACTAGTCACATCAACATGGAGGAATACAGACCTAGTCACTGCATGAAAACTAGACATCAACATGGAGGAATACAACCCCAGTCACACCATGAAAACTGGACATCAACATGGAGGAATACAACCCCAGTCACACCATGAAAACTGGACATCAACATGGAGGAATACAACCCCAGTCACACCATGAAAACTGGACATCAACATGGAGGAATACAACCCCAGTCACACCATGAAAACTGGACATCAACATGGAGGAATACAACCCCAGTCACACCATGAAAACTGGACATGAACATGGAGGAATACAGCCCCAGTCACACCATGAAAACTGGACATCAACATGGAGGAATACAACCCCAGTCACACCATGAAAACTGGACATCAACATGGAGGAATACAACCCCAGTCACACCATGAAAACTGGACATCAACATGGAGGAATACAACCCCAGTCACACCATGAAAACTGGACATCAACATGGAATACAACCCCAGTCACACCATGAAAACTGGACATCAACATGGAATACAACCCCAGTCACACCATGAAAACTGAACATCAACATGGAGGAATACAACACTAGTCACATCAACATGGAGGAATACAGACCTAGTCACTGCATAAAAACTACACATCAACATGGGGGGAATACAACACTTGTCACAGCATGAAAACTAGACATCAACATGGGGAAATACAACACTAGTCACATCAACATGGGGGAATACAGCCCTAGCCACTGCATTAAAACTAGACATCAACATGGGGGAACACAGCCCTAGTCACTGCATGAAAACTAGACATCAACATGGGGGAATACAGCCCTAGTCACTGCATTAAAACTAAACATCAGCATGGGGGGAATACAGACCTTGTCACAACATGAAAACTAGACATCAACATGGAGGAACACAGCCCTAGTCACTGCATGAAAACTAGACATCAACATGGGGGAACACAACCCTAGTCACTGCATGAAAACTAGACATCAACATGGGGGAATACAACACTAGTCACACCAACATGGAGGAATACAGACCTAGTCACTGTATGAAAACTAGACATCAACATGGGGGAATACAGGCCTAGTCACAGCATGAAAACCAACGCTCGCTTAAAGCAGTTGTGCGCTTGGCCACCTACTGATTGACGGCTGCCATTGCCCGCTCATCATTCGTTTCATGTGTCATTCACTTTGATTTCAGACACACACACACACACACACACACACAAAGACACATGTAACGTTTTACGTGTATGACAGTTTTTATCTATTTACTCCGCCATGTAGGCAGCCATTCTTTTCGGGGTATGTTCCTGTTATCATAACCCACCGAACGCTGACAAAGATTACAGGATCTTTAACGTGCGCATTTGATCTTCTGCGTGCGTATACACACTTAGGGGGTTCAGACACTAGCTGGTCTGCACATATGTTGACCTGGGAGATGGGAAAAATCGCCACCCTTTACCCACCAGACGCCGTCACTGAGATTCGAACCCGAGACCCTCAGATTGAAAGTCCAACGCCTTAACCATTCGGCTATTGCGCCCTCGACATGGTTTGCCGAACATGAGGGCAGGCTGTGTGGTGCGCACTGGAAGGCAAAACTAGTTCAAAATTAACGAGGGTAATTGATAAGCGTGAAACATGCTTTCTTTTTCTTTTTTATACTTCCAGACCTCACCCAAAAGAGCTCGCGAGAAGAACAAACCACTAATGATACGAGCAACCAACAAACACTCTTGTATGAAAAAAAAAAAAGGCGTCTATGTCCAGTGTACCAAAATGAACACTGTATTGTTTTAAACAATCGACATTCACAGTCTGAAAATAAACATGCACGTTCATATTTCAAACAAGCTCGAGTTCAGATGCCAGTTGCATTGTTTGGTTCTAACGTTTTGACAGTTACACGTGACTAAATACCTACATTGACCAAACTACGCCATTGGTCAGTTCCATACTACACACAGGTAGTGACGGGTTACAACCATACTAGGCTCTTCGGCCGAACAATGCAACTGGCTCCAGGCCCCTCTCTTCGTTCAAACCACGCGTACATGCGCGCGCGAGCTCGCGCATCAGTCACACACACACACACACACACACACACATGGACAGTCAGTGTGCACAACGTCCACAAAATCTGCCCGAACCCATACCACCATTCAATTCAGCGATATGAAAAAGAAGAAGAAAAAACAACAACAAAAAACAAAACAACGAACTCAACACCAGAAACCAATGCCGCGAAATGGGAGTTATTTGTCGCTGGAAAAACAGTCACATTGGGGGAAAAAACGATACCCAGAAGAAAAAAAGAACTCCACTCCTTGAAAGCGAAAACATCCGGAAGGAGGGGTGTGGGTGGTGGGTGAGGGGGCGGGTTCAGGGTCAGATGAGCTCCTTGCTGCCCCGCCGTCTGGCCAGGGCCGCCATGTCCCGGGAGGTCCTCATGGAGGAGGTGCGGGGCCGGAAGAAGAGGAAGGAGGAGGAGGGGTCCTCGCAGAACACGTCCCTCTCCTCCTCCCCGTAACCCCCGTCCTCCTCCCCCTCCTCCCAGCCCTGCCCCCTCACCACCCCCACCCTCATCATCCCGTACACACCACCACCACCACCCAGCTCGCCCTCCTCCTCGTCCTCGCTGTTCCCCCTCAGCAGTGTCACGCTGGAGGAAGGACGAACCACGAAGGGTCCTGAAAGGAAATCCCGCTCCCTGTCGCTGGACACGTTCAGCACGTGCAGCAGGTTTCTGCTGCTGCTAATCACCTCTCCACCGTTGCACATCGTTGAAGTCCTTGCAGTCCTCCTCGCCGTCGACGCCTTCTCATCGTCGTCGCCGTCGTCGTCGTCTTCAACAGGACTGCCGTTGAGGAGGATGGTGGGGCAAGGGGCTGTGGGGGGAGGATGGTGATCCGGTGGTGGAAGCGTGGTGGTGGATGAAGGGGGTGTCAGTGTTGCCGTGGTGGAGGAGGAGGAGGGTGAGGGTGAGGAAGGAGGGGGTTTGGGTTTCTGCCGCAGGGACAGGATGGAGTGCTGGATGTCGAAGAACTGCCGCTTGAGGAGGATGTCGTGCTGCCGGAGCATGATCTGAAAAACAATAATAAATAAATAAACAGACAAATAAATAAATAGATAGATAAATAAATAAATATATCAAAGAATACTGACGCTTCGGATTGGAAAAGACCGAACAGTGAGAATACACAACTCCACCAAAAAAAGAAATAATAATAATAATGATGATAATGATGATGATGATAATAATCATCATCATCATCATCATCATGGTCTGGCTTCGCTGACGAAGATCTAGGAAGGGCGTTGTCCACGTCTGATGCAGGCACGCTCATGGCTGACAAGGCCAATGCGGGAAAAGCAGAGTCGGCCGCAGCGGTTGCAAGGGAAAGTCTTGTCTGGGTTCGCGGCTGCAGCGTCGTGGTTCTTCCTCCTTCTGCGTTTGTCCTCAAGGCTGGCCCTGCGGTTGTTTTCGAAGGAGGAGACAGCTTGGTGGATGGTGTGTCGCCAGGTCTCTCGATCAGCGGCTACTGCGGACCACCGGCGATGGTCAATGTGACAGGCACCGAGAGCTTTCTTCAAGGAGTCTTTGTATCTCTTCTTGGGTGCTCCTCTGTCACGGTGGCCAGTGGACAGTTCGCCATACAGCGCGATCTTGGGCAGGCGGTGGTCCTCCATCCTGGACACGTGCCCTGCCCAACGTAGCTGGGTCTTTAGCAGCACTGCCTCGATGCTGATAGTCTTAGCCTGCTCCAGGACCTCGACATTTGTGATGTAGTCACTCCAGTGGATGCTGAGGATGGTGCGAAGGCAGCGCTGGTGAAAGCGATCAAGCAGTCGTATGTGGTGCCGGTAGGTGACCCAGGTTTCGGAGCCATACAACAGGGTGGGCAGTACTCTGTACACGCTGATCTTTGTGTCTTTCTTCAGGTATTTGTTGTTCCACACTCTCTTGTACAGCCTGCCGAATGCGCTGTTTGCCTTTGCAAGTCTGTTGTCGATCTCCATGTCGATCTTGGCGTCAGACGAGATGGTGCAGCCTAGGTAGCTGAACTGGTGGACCGACTTCAGCTCTGTCTCACCGATGTTGATGTGAGGAGCGTGGAATTCTTCCCGTGGGGCAGGCTGGTGGAGAACTTCCGTCTTTTTCAGACTGACTTCTAGGCCGAAGAGCTGCGCAGCCTCTGCGAAGCAGGACGTTATACGCTGCAGGGCCGCTTCTGTATGGGCGACGAGGGCAGCATCGTCGGCAAACAGAAGCTCTCTGATGAGTTGCTCCAGTGTCTTGGTGTGGGCCTGTAGCCGCCTCAGGTTGAATAGGCTGCCATCAGTGCGGTATCTGATGAAGATACCGTCGTCGTCGCCAAGATCTTCAGTGGCCTGTTGGAGCATCATGCTGAAGAAGATCGTGAAGAGGGTCGGCGCGAGGACACAACCTTGTTTCACTCCATTTCCAATTGGGAAGGGCTCCGAAAGGTCGTTGCTGTGTCTGACCTGTCCACGCTGTTCCTCATGTAGTTGGATGACCATGCTGAGGAATTTTGGGGGGCATCCTAGACGTTTCATGATCTCCCACAGACCCTTTCTGTTCACGGTGTCGAAAGCTTTCGTGAGATCGACGAATGTCGCATACAGTCCTTTGTTCTGTTCCCGACATTTTTCTTGTAGCTGTCTGAGAACGAAGACCATGTCAGTGGTGCCTCTGTTGGCTCTAAAGCCACACTGACTCTCTGGGAGATGTTCTTCGGCGATAGTAGGCACCAGCCGATTTAGGAGGACTCTGGCGAGGATCTTGCCTGCGATGGAGAGCAGAGTTATCCCCCTGTAGTTGGAGCAGTCCGACTTTTCTCCCTTGTTTTTATACAGGGTGATGATGACTGCGTCACGGAGGTCCTGTGGTAGTTTGCCTTGCTCCCAGCAGCAGACAAAGAGGTTGTGGAGTTTGGGGTGTAGTGCTGGGCCTCCATTCTTCCACGCCTCCGGCGGAATTCCGTCAACCCCTGCTGCCTTGCCACATTTCAGCTGTTCAATGGCCTTGACAGTCTCTTCTAGGGTTGGTAGCTCGTCCAGTTGTAATTTCACTGGCTGTTGTGGGATGCGGAGAATTGCCGAGTCTTGAACCGTGCGGTTGGCGCTGAAGAGGGCCTGGAAATGTTCCGACCACCTGTTCAGGATCGACGTCTTGTCTGTGAAGAGCGCCTGGCCGTCTGCGCTGCGCAAAGAACTCTGGACCTGGTATGAGGGACCGTACACCGCCTTCAATGCTTCGTATAAGCCCCGGTAGTCACCAGTGTCTGCACAAAGCTGAGCCCTTTCTGCCAGGTTTAATATAATAATAATAGTAATAATAACAGTAATGATAATAAGGATACTACTACTAAAATACGTATGTATTTGTGGAGTATCGTTAGTGGTGTCGTATTATACTCCTCAATCACAACGGATTTCTTAAAGTGCTCCATTCATAATCCATCGCCACACGCATATTTTTTTCCTCTCTTTTTTTTCTCTCCCCCCCCCCCCCCCCCCCCCCTAGTATGATTCCCTAACAAGGGATTGTTTTATCTGCAGAATTTTATCTGCAGATTTTTTTTTTTATCTCTTCCTCTCCTGGTATGGTTCCCTAACAAGTGATTTTTTTTATCTGCAGAATTTTATCTGCAGGTTGTTGATTTTGTTTTTTTGTTGTTGTTTTTTGTTTTTGTTTTTTTTCCTAATTCTCTCTCTCTCTCTCTCCTGGTATGGTTCCCTAACAAGTGATTTCTTATCTGCAGAATTTTCCTCGAGACAACTCTTAACAGACCGATGGTTTGTGGTGGTTTTTTTTTTGTTTTGTTTTGTTTGTTTGTTTGTTTTCCTACTTGTGCGCACGAGGTGCATTCTGCTGCACACGGGGTCACGAATTACTGTCCACCTGAAAGACTAACACCCAGACCAACGCTCAAGGGGGAGCGGGGAGAACATGCCGGGCACATTATCCATGATTAGACACACACACACGCACACACAGACACACACACACACGCGCGCACGGACACACGCACGCACACACACGCACACACACAAGACATCAGATCATTATCATTTCCCTGTTAAAATAAAAAATAAAAGAAATAAAAGAAAAAAAAACAGGGGAAAAAAACGTGATCTTGGTGTGTAGGCCACGTGTTTTTTTTGTTGTTTGTGTGTGTGTGTGTGTGTGTGTGTGTGTGTGTGTGTGTGTGTGTGTTTTTCTCAGCAGTATTGTTTATTTTAATCTCTTTGTTTGCGGGGGGTGATGGGGTGGGATCTAACCTATAATCTTTTTTTTTTTCCCTTTCTTTCTTTTTGATATTGTTTTCCCCACTTCAAGAAATGTAAGCATACCGATAAAAGCGTACATTATTAAAAAAAAAAAACCCGCTTGACACACTGGCACGATTTGGGGGGGGGGGGGGGGGGGGGAGAACCGTGTCGCTCTTGATGTCTATGAATAAACACACACAACATCTTTACGATCAACCCCCACTCCACCACCACCACCACCACCAAAGCCTCAACCCGCCACTTTCCCGCACTCACCACCGTGTCAGTTTAACTCTCTCCATACGAACGGCGAAAGAGACGACGTTAACAGCGTTTCACCCCAATTACCACAATCAAAATATTGCAAGCGGAAGGCTCTTATACTGAAGACGTGAATGTTGACAAAGAATACTACAATTCTGACGACGGAAGCTAAAGGTTGGGTCATTGAGACACCCACTGGACATCCGAGGGGTCTGTGCAGAAGAGAAGAGAGGACTGGCCGTACTGAGTGAGTTAACTATGACTCATTTAGTATGATAGGAAAGCTGATTTGACTGTCCGTAAGATCCCTTTCAGAGTTAAAACGTGACTCATTAAAAGTAATAAGAAAGCTGATTTGAATGTTCTTACGATTCCTCTGTCAGTTTAAATGTGACTGATTTAAAATGATAAAGCTGATTTGAATGTCCTTAAGAGTCCTTTTTTCAGTTTAAATGTGACTCATTTAAAATGATAAAGTTGATCTGAATGTTCTTAAGATTCCTATGTCAGTTTAAATGTGACTCATTTAAAATGATAAAGCTGATTTGAATATTCTTAAGATTCCTCTGTCAGTCTAAATGTGGCATTTAAAATGACAAGAAAGCTGATTTGAATATTCTTAAGATTCCTCTGTCAGTCTAAATAATTCATTTGAAACGATAGAAAGTTGATTTGAATGTTCTTAAGATTCCTTTGTCAATTTAAATATGGCTCATTCAAAATGATAAGAAAGTCTATTTGAATGTTCTTAAGATACCTTTGTCTGTTGAAATAATTCGTTTAAAATGATAAGTCGTCATCGTGAATTTGGATCTGTTGAAACGAAAACTTGCAGCCTGCCAATTCTGTTGCCTATGGTTCGCGTACTTTTTTTCGTTTTTCTTTTTTTGCACACACACACACACACACACACACATGGAATGCTGGAACCAGGCACACACACACACACACACACACACACACACACACACGCACACACACACGCTCACACACACACGCGCGCACAATTTCTTTCAGTTTTTGTATATGACAGCCCGATACCAACTTGTACCATGGGTTTGTTTTTTTTGTTTGTTTTTGTTTTGTTTTTTTAGTGTTCTTCTTCTTCTGTTTTCTCGACAAGTTCAAGCAGAACACAAAATAGCCAAAAAGCTGTGAAACAACACGGCAATACAGGAACGACACGACACGACACGTAGCCTGCACTGATCTTTTTGAGCAGCTGAGCAAACACAAGATTGGACAAGTGTCATTCACTTCCCGAAACCCCTAATCTGTGTTGTGGGTATTGGAGCTCTAAGGAAAACACCTCGTATTCTACCCAACAACCCCCCCCCCCCCCCCCCCCCCCCCCCCCCCCCCCCCCCCCCCCCCCCCCCCCCCCCCCCCCACCCCCCCATACACCCGATTTGTATTTACCTCCTTGCCATGCCGTGAATAAAAATATTTTTTTGCCTCTTGGTTCGGTTCCTCCATGGTTCATTGTTGGTGGTGGACATTAATACAGGGTAATTATTTGAAGTCAAATTTGACGCGTTTGTACATTTTGATTAAAAGAAGTGAGCTGCCAAAGGTAATTCATAACATAATTATATAATAACATTTTTATTTATATATATAAAAACTCTGGTGCTCCTTAAAGCTTTGTCAACATGAATACATGCCATAATGTGACATTTGGTATCACTTTCAATATTTCTTTTTTTTTTTCTTGTTCTTTATAGTTTGTTACTGTTATTCTTCTTATTCCTACTATTATAAGTATTATCATATTTAAAAAAACAACAACCCTTGTATCACAATTTAAAAAATAATAAAATAAATCAATCAAAAATTTTTTTAAAAGACCTAACTTTGGAGTCAGTGCTGTGGTGCTATCACCCTTTGCAATTTGAATAAATCCTAGCAAGCAGAATTGGTCACTTCGGACTGCTTATACAAACTTAAAAAAAAAAAATCGGTATTATTGACGGAGGGGTAAGTGAGCGAGTGAAAATGTGTGTGTGTGTGTGTGCGTGTGTGTGCGTGTGTCTGTCTCTGTGTGTATGTGTGTGTGTGTGTGTGTGTGTGTGTGTGTGTGAGAGAGAGAGAGAGAGAGAGACGAACTCCGGGCCATTTACTCAGTTTTTAGCTGATTATTCTGGATATAGATGACTTGAAACATCACTTTCTACTTTATTTTTCCTTTGCAGTCAAGGGGTTCTACGGGGATACGGGAAGAAAATAAAAATGGCATGTACGGGTAAACTGTTCACCTACCAAACACACACACACACACCACACACACACACACACACTTCAACGAACACCCCCATTCACCCCCCCCCCCACCCCCCCTCACCAGTTCCTGTCTGACCCACAGCACGGCGGCCAGCAGGTCGTCCAGCCGGGCCGACAGCGAGTCCCCCAGGGCCCGCCCCCCGGGCTGCAGGCTGATCTTGCGCACGCGCACCGGGATGCCCTTGCTTCCCATGGCGGCCTTCTCGTAGCGCCGCGGCAGCTTCACGTGTCCGGGCAGGCTGGCGTCACGTAGCGGGATCACCCCGGAAGTCATCTCGTGCGTTCGACCCTCCGTCCCCACCAGCCCCGTCCCTAGCCCCGTCCCGCCGTTCAACTGCATGATGTCATCTGTGCTTCGGCTGTTTGCTGTTGGGGGCAATTGTGAAAGCTGGAAAAAGAAACAACAACCCTATCTGTTGGATAATCCAGTGACCAGATGTAGGGTGCTGAAGGAGGGGGAAGGAGGGGCAGCAGCAGGAGGAGGAGGGATAGAGATGAGGAGGAGGCAAAACCATCAGCAATGTCTCCACAGACAAACAAGCACGACTGTGCTTTGAAAGTAATCAAGAATGAATAAACAATCAGACCAGGAGAACAAGTGATTAACAAATAGTAAACAACGGTTAACTCTCTCCATTCACAAGATACGCAACTTCAAGTCAGTGCTGCTTACGCTAAACCGATTCAGCTAGCACACAGGCAAATAACAGCTACACTGGAACAAACCCATACACTTCCTCAAAAAAGGAAGCGCCGAGCTTGTCCATATACCAATCATTTGACACGTGCACACTGCAGCAGCAATTCCAGCAGAAATATGCAAACAGAAATTAGCTTTTATTCAAAACTGGCATTAGCTATTCCCTTATCTAATAATAATAATAATAATTATTATTATTATTATTATTATTATAGCGCTGAATCTTGTGCAGAGACAAATCAAAGCGCTTTCGCACCAGTCATTCACACGCATGCATAACTCTAAAACTGGAGAAACTGAAGACAGGGAAGAGGCAGGGAAGGGAGGCTATTTTGGGAAGAGGTGGGGTTTAATTTTAAGACCAGACTTGAAACAGCTGACGTTCGGAGACCTGATGAAGAGAAAGAGGAAGTTCATTCCAATGGCCAGCTCCGGAGACAGACAAAGATCGGCGGGACGCAGCGCATATTTCACTCTGCATGTTTTACTTCACATAACATTTGGTCTTGTTATTGTTTAGAACTATGCATCCAAGTACACGCTTTCAAAATTTCTGTTGATTTCTTTGTGTTTTAATTTGGGGCACATTTACATACTAAACAGTTCGAGGACATTTATCCCAGTCCAAGAACTGTCGAAGAACTCAACCAAATGAGAAAAACACTTGGGGCACATTTACATACTAAACAGTTCAAGGACATTTATCCCAGTCCAAGAACTGTCGAAGAACTCAACCAAATGAGAAAAACACTCCATTAGCAACACATTTTGAGGAGGGGTGTAATATCCACAAGATTGTATGTTTCTGGGGTTTATTGGCGTAAAAAGACGTTCTAGATCGTTAATATTCCACGTGCGATGGGATCCAGGTATTGCATACATTAGAACTAATCGTGATCGAAGCGGTTTAGCCTCTGTTCAGGTCGTTAAAATAATTACTAACGACACAACACGTACCTGTGTGAACTGAATGAGCAACACAAAACAACACTCGAAACGCCGTACTCGCCCTTTTCCTTCTCTCAAAGTCTCTCTCCAAACGCGACGACCAAAAACCAAACCAACTCCGCGTTGTTTTGACTTTTAAAAGAAAAAGGACCGGATCTCTCCTCTCCTCTCCCCTCCCCTCCCCCCCCTCTCTCTCTATATATATATAGTATAACACGGGCTCTACTACGGCCGGTTTCTAGTTTTATACGGGACCTCCCAAGTTTTAGGGGTGGGTCGAGATTTATGTTCTTGGAGTAATCCCTTTTTACGGTCCGAAGCAAGTGAGGATTTTATTTATGCCGTGGAAGCCCCGGTCGGATTCGAAAAAGGTCAGCTACTAACCAGCACTAAACAAGGTGACGAAGACCGTGTCGGTTGACCTGACTCCCTATGATATACTATTGCTAGTTTCGCAAGTCCTCTTGTTATGCCAGGGGGAAAAGGGGGTTAAGGTTAAAACTCCTTTTATAGGCCATAGGGGCAGTGATTTCATATCATCCACTGTGTCTAGGGCTCGGGGCATCATAGGAAGGAGGGGCCCAATCTTCTTCCTTCCGAGGAAAAAAAGGGATGTGGGGTGTGAGGGGAGAAATTGGAGGGGGGGGGGAATGGGGGGGGTTACTGACGTGTTTGATGAAGGGGCAATTGGGCATTGAGTGGTGTGGGGGGAAACGACATTTGGTGTTAGGTAAAGGAAAGATGGAAGACTGGGGGAGGGGAATTTAGAGAGGGAAGGGGGGGGGGAGGGGGCTGGGGAGGGGGAGGGGGGTTCTTCTTTTTCTCCTTCAGTGGCATCGCTTTAATTAACGGGATCCAGACTTCTCCCTTCCGAAAAAAGAAGCTGTTTTAATGGTATGCTGGTCTTTTGTGTCAATAATTATGTTGTGAGGTTTATTTGTGGTTGCTGCTGTTATCTCTTATCAATTTATTTATTTGTTTTATTTAGTTTTTGATTATTTGTTTCATTTTATTTTTATTCTATTTTAATATTTCTTTCCTTTTTTGGGGGGTGCGGGGGGATTGTTTTATTCGTGTGGTGTGGTAATAATAATAATAATAATAATAATAATAATGGTATTTATATGGCGCAGAATCTTGATGAAGTCAACTCTAAGCGCTCTTGGTGGTGTGATGATATAAGGAGTAGCGCGGTGAGGTGTGAAAGCGGTGGTGTTCAGGTGGTCCGGGTTAATAATAATCAGCTTCTGGCGTCGACCACACCGTCAATTCTACCCCCACGAGAGAGCGCCACCTCAGAATAATCAGCTTCTGGCGTCGACCACACAGTCAATTCTACCCCCACGAGAGAGCGCCACCTCAGAATAATCAGCTTCTGGCGTCGACCACACAGTCAATTCTACCCCCCACGAGAGAGCGCCACCTCAGAATCATGGTTTGAGTGTGCGTGCTAGCTATCTGGGCTGAACGATCAGTTCATGTCTCACTCGTCTGGGCTTCGGTCATTCATTACTTCACAGCTCGCGTCATTCGGTTAACGCGAGTTTGCCGTTAGTTCTCCACTAAAAGCGTTGAAAACAACAACGAAATATAAATGCTACAGTAACTACAGGCTAAGAAGAAGAAAAAACAAAGATCACACTGAACACCACCTCCGCTTAATCTAGGTTTCATATTCAAACAGGTGAAAAAGCGTGGAGACTGATCCATACAAGCTACACAACATCAGTTATGTGGAACGTGGAATCATTCTGTTATTCCCAACAACCTTCGGGAAAGATTCGGTTCAAATCTTGGTATAATTATTATATTTCTATTTCTATTCTACATGGCCTTAATTTCGTTGATTGCTATATTTTGATTCCGATGTTGAATTTCAGGTCGATGCATTGCTATATTTTGATTCCGATGTTGAATTTCAGGTCCATGCATTGCAAGGATCCATCTTATGTGAAATACAATAAATATATATTTTTTTTAATCTATAAAAAAAAAATTTTAAATCAATTAATCAATAATTTCTAAAAGGAGCATAGACCTGATCTTCGTAAAAGCCAAAACGCAATCGTCAGGCCTCGAAAGACAACTGTAGCAACACAAAGGCAGGACACGATTTCCAAAGACAAGGCGTTTGGAAAATGTTACATTCTGATCATCAACATTTCTTTCTCTCCCCTCTGGTATGGAGAAAACACGAAATCGAAATAACAAAACGTTGTGTGTGTGGCGAAATCAATGGCTGACAATAATATGGAACAGTGACTACTGGAGCTGCGTCAATCTTAGAAATGATATTAATTCACATCTCTTTTTCTACGCAACCTTCTCACTTCTATTTGATGTGTGTGGGTGGGCGGCGGTGGTGGTGGTGGTGATGGTGGTGCTGTTGGCTTGGACAAAATGATCATGTGCAAGGATCTTGTTCAAGTCTTTACTACAATCCTCGTGCTATGGTAAAAAAAAAAAAAATTAATCTCGAACCCACACTTACACACCGAACTACACACACACACACACACACACACACACACGTACACACAGGGAATCCTTTGTGACACTAATGAACTGATCCTCTAACAATTGTCAGTCGCTCACCTCTCGACAAACAACGGTAAGATACCAAACGCATTGGCAATATTGCCGTCAGTGCGAGTGGAGTAGGACCACGGCAACGAGCCCATAGCATTATTGACAGCAGTGGGTGGTATATATCTCTGTGTGCGTGCGCGCTCGTGCATACGTAACTACGTTTCGACAAATGAACCGCAAAAAAGTGAACGAACAAGTATTGGGTATATATGCGACTGCGGGTGCATGCCTGCATGTGTGTGTGTGTGTGTGTGCGTGTGTGTGCGTGCACCTGCGTGTGAGTAAACACGTGCGCCGCTCAACATTGTGTGACTGAAAGATAATTAATTTTACTGTGTTGCGACCGAGATGCTCATAACCGTGTCCATGTTTTGTTCTGGTGTAGTGTGATTGTACACAATGCGCGTGCGTCGTACAAAATAATGTTATGCTCCAGTGTGCAGAGCGAAGAGAAAGTTTGCTATGACTGTAGTACAATGCAATACACTAATACAATACTGGCAATACGCTTGTTTCTTTGTGTGTGTGTGTGCGCGCGCGCGCGCGCGCGTGTGTGTGTGCGCGTGTGTGCGCGCGCGCAGATGTTACACGTTTTTTATATTATATACAATATATCAATTTTATCATCATAGTTGTTTATTTTTATTTTGTTATTTGTTCATTGGTTTATTTATTTATTCATTTTTTATTTGTTTATGTATTCATTCATTTATTTTAGTCCAATTCTCTTTTGTTTTTAGTTACTGTCTTATCAGTTCATCAATCTATTTGTGTATTTATTCACTTTTGTATTTTATTTTACTTTTTTCTCTTTTTATTTTCCATCAAGGCCTGATTGCGTTACGCTACAGGTCAGGTATCTGCTTAGCAGATGTGGTGTAGCGTATATGGACTTGTCCGAACACAGTGACGCCTCCTTGAGCAACTTAACTCTCTACCGGTATTTCAGGAAACAAATGACACTCTAATGGTTTCATACATACAATGAGAATGTTAATACCAGCTGTGAATCACTCGGCTGGGCATGAGTTACCTGCTGTATACATTGTCATATTGTTGGGGTTTTTTTCTTTCTGTTCTTTATGTTCCCCTAATCGTGCCTTATCTCATCGGCATAAACCGGAGGTCAGGTCATCCCACCAAAGCGGGCCAGTTTTTGTTTATTGTGCAAGCTGTTTTCCAGAGTCATTGTGCTCGTTTTCAGATCAACTCGGTGAGCCTGGTCTGCTAGTCCACACTGCCTGTGCCATTCTGGGTTTTTTTAGTGGAAGGGCTCGCCCAAGACAGGATTGAAACCTTACGCAGGCAAGGTAAACTACAGTGTTTTTTGTTGTTTTTTTCTTTCCCTCTGCTTCTTCTTCTTCTTCTTTAAACCCATCAACAGGCCAGATTATCAACAGTTGTAAAGTGAGAGAGAAAACAAAAACTTTTGGGGGGAGTCTATTTAATATAAAACGCTGTGTTTCGGTTGACTATGTGTATGTGGACATGTTTGTTGTTGTTGTTGTTGTTTTTGTTTTTTGGGGGTTTTTTTTTTGCCCATTGCCCATCTCTGTGTATGTAGGTGCGTGCATCCATGGTAAACTTTAACAAGTTCATTTTCTATGGAAATACTTAGGCTGTCGAGTCCAAAAATTTTTAATTTGGTTTAAGGATAAGAAGAAAAAAAATCAGCCCTTTCCACACATTCTAATTGTAACAACAATGCGCTTTTGTGAGAGCACAAAAAATTACAAATAAGCATAGGTGTATCTTCAGTCAGGTTGCGTTAATGTTACATTTTTTATTTCTTTGTCAAAAAAACTAGCACTTTATCTGACTTACTGACACACCGATTAATATCAGGTGTTTTACCATTTTCGGTTCAAACAGAAACTATGATTTGTACAGAAATTACACTAATGCATATATCAACCAGGAGCAGCAAAATTCTGGCAAGTAAATAGAACATCAATCTGAATATACTTTGGTATATAGATAGATAGATAGATAGATAGATATTCTTTTACCGAGAAATCTCACTCTGCCCTTAAGATAACTGTGGAACTTTTACAAGTTTGTGGAAAAATGGGCACTTCATAAATGTTTAGTATACCAGCCGGTGTGGTTAGCGTTGCGGACTGACGGCTGGGAGGACGCGGGTTCGAATCCCAGTGGAGGTGGGTTTTTCCGGCTCGCGGCCGGCTCCTACCCAGAGTTAAGTGTGCTATGGGCTTAAATGGGGAGACTGGGACCACACAGTCGAGTATCATCCACTTCACGGATGCGTCTTTGGGCGCGTTGTTCTAATTACCTGATCAACACTGCAAGTGTCTGTATCTCTCGAGCCTGGTTGACGCCGGGATATCATTATGACAGGAAGCGTAGAGTACAGCCTTGTCATGTAGTCCCAAACCAAAATGGACCTCCATAGCAACATCGTCATAGTCATCGTCAACCTCCTTCTCCTTCATCATCAATATATACAAAACAGTCCCAAAGTCTGTGGCCTTTTATGCCCTGCTCTCATGGTGACTTCAGTTTCGAGACCCCTCCACTTTCGTGCTTGGGGTGAGTCCTGTTAATGTCTTCAGTGTCGGCAAATTCATGGGGGGCTGTTGTTGGAGGGATGCGATGGCGGTCTCCACTCTTGGAGGGACGCTCACTCAGTCTGGCTCTTCGACTAAGCCATTATTGTCGTTAGTAGGGGGCTTAGTCGGTGGTGTCCTAAATACGTTAAATCAGAAAAGGCACCACTGAACACCACCGAAGTGACTCAGCAGCAGTACAGGGTCTCCTCTAGTGCGTGGCCTCCTGGCGACCTAACATCGATAGTTCCCTGCGGACTGCCGACGCTGGGACTGTGACAGACGAACCCGGGTGTGGCTGTGTTTGGGGGACTCGGAATGAGCGGCATGGGAGTAATGCCACTGAAACGGTGCAGATGAAGGGGCAGCAAATAAATAAAATAATAATAATGATAAAAAAGAAAGAAAAAAAAGTTTAGTACAAGATTAAGCTATACAATGCTACCTTAGAATTATGCCATTAAATATGCACCGATTTACTGTTGTGGACGTCAGTACTTACAACTTAATCATATGCTTACCCTATACTTTCTAATGCTCAGAATATATAAATTTTGTACCTGTAAACCTTTGTCTGAATATAAAAAATATTGAAAAAAACATGAACCCCCCCCCAAAAAAACAAAAAAAAACCCAAGAAATCTCACTCATCTGAAACATTTGATTCTAAAATAGGACTCAACGCACAGAAAGGCTATTGTGTTTTAGATTCAGTGTGAAGGAAGGTCTTTTTTTTTTCGGAAAATGTCTTTTTGTCAATATTCATTTTCAAGCACACATCGAAAAAGGAGGCGAAGGAGGTCATTCAGTTGTGATACGAGAATTATTTGTGCTTAGGCCTCATCACACACTGCATCATGCGACCACCATAGTCAACAGATCTTTTTTTTTTCTTTTCCTTTTTTTTTTCTTTTGTATTTTGCATGACTGAGTGTGACAGTCGAACTGAGCATACACGTTTGAAAATCTGTTCACCAGTGTCAGTTCCAGTTCAAGGCAAATTTTCGCAATCATTTTGAGAAATAAACAGGTTTACGCTTTAAAAAAAAAAAAAAATTTTTAATCTTTTAAATTTTTTTTTTATTAAAGATGAGCCTGTGTTCTAATGGATTGACAACTGTCATTATGACTGGTATGTGTGGAAAGAAAACTTTTTCCCCTTCATTTCAAGCCAAATTCGGTGTTGACAGATAATGTATTTCCACAGAAAATTTACCACGGACATACATACATACATACATACGGTTGGCAGGATCCATCAGTCTTGGGAGACATTGGGGTTGTGGTCTGGATAATATTTCTGGCACAGCGCCGATTGTGGCTTGACAGGCCTATCCTGGAACTCCCTCTGCGTTCGTGAGTTGCAACTCCCACGTTCACTCGTATGTACATAAGTATGTGTATGACGTTTTTACGTGTATGACCGTTTTTACCCCGCCATGTAGGCAGCCATACTCCGTTTTCGGGGGTGTGCATGCTGGGTATGTTCTTGTTTCCATAATCCACCGTACGCTGACATGGATTACGGAGTATGGCTGCCTACATGGCAGGGTAAATAAACAAAACCGGTCTATTTCGCCCGTCCTATCCTGGAACGGATCAAGTCTCTCCCACACTTTGCGCAGACGAAACCTGATGCTGGTCTGTTTTTTTGTCATACTCTTATCGGTGCCTTTCTTCATTGCTGTTTCGCATTAACTGTTGGGTAAGTGTCTCTTGGAACTCGAACTTTGAAAGAGAGGCCTTTCTGCCTTTCTGTGTGCATCCAGAATGATCGTTCGGAGGCTACTGCTTACCCACGTACCTAGGTGAGTGCCTCGGGGGTCTTCAGGTCTCTAACACAGACATCTTTGTACCATGGTTGAGGTCTGCCCGCCGAGTGCTTTCTCTGAGCCAGCTCTCCGTACAGGTGGTTGGTTTCTCTCTCGGTAGTCGGCCGCCGTCCAATCGCTCGACGTATCCGACGAGCCAGCGCATGCGTTCTTGCTTCAGGAGGGTGTGTATATACAGGGAGGGGGAGGCGGTGTGGGGGTGGGGGGGGGGGGGGGCAATCCCAGCTCTCTCAAGGACAGTGCTCTTGTTGGAGACTTCGTCCTGCCCAGGAGATGTTCAGGATGTGCAGGAGGCAGCATAATGAGAAGGGCGTGGAGCTTTTCGTTACTGTCTGGTATGCAGTGTCCAATTTTTCTCGACGTAAGCTTTGTTCGACAGGGCATACATACACGTGCACGCACGCGCGCATGCACACGCACGCACACACACACATTCATACTTGTGTAGCCAAGCGCTCAGCTGGCTTCATTGACTGCTTCACGCATGAACTGTATAGGAGACGCCTTTTTCCCCAAGTAACCTGCCGTTCTTGAACGACCTGCACAGAATGCGTGACGCCATTCGAAATGTAAATGCAAAGCCCCTTTTAAACAACTGCTCCTAAACATTTATCAAATCAAGTCTCTGTATCCTTCACTGCAATACCATAATTTTTGTATTGCACACACACTTGAATCAGTTAGAAGCATAACTGGTTTTCGTTCAATCGTTCATCAGTCTAAAGATTTCAACTGACGCTAAGCTTACGTCATTTTGTCTTTTCGTCACACATAATGCTACAGTTTACGATTCTTTACCGTTTGCGTGACTGCTGTTGGAAACTAAAACCACACTAACATGGCGTTTGGATGAGAATAGATTTCATTGTCGACACATAACAACAATCACTGCACAACCAGCATTGCTTGAGGGCTTTGGCTAAGTTGAAAACTGTGTTTCTGACACACCGTATTTTATTAAATATCTCCTTTGTCAGATCAGTAAACTAAAAGTATTATATACTGACAGAATTGTCGCGATTCCATCTTTGAATCTATTCCATTTGTGTTTGCCTACATTAAGCTGATTTAACAGTTTGTAATTTTCAGCGAGAAGCTCGTTAAAATCTGATCAGTTCATATGACTTACATCAAGATTATAAATTCATCTTAGATAATCAACACTTCATTTTATACTACAAAGTCACAACCTCCAGCCTAATGATGGAAGTTGAAGCTGTGACACATGCCCTCCAGCGGCTATCATCTATCCATATGCCCAGAAACCAACATGCCATGATTCTAACAGACTCCATGAACCTCATAACAGAAAATTGAAAGCAGAATGGAAATCCCAGAGTGGCATGAGGCAATGCGCAACTTTCAGATTAAAAAAAAACTTACATGGTCATACTGCCCGGGACATGCAGGTGTTAAGGAAAATGAGCGAGCTGACAGACTTGCTGGTAACGCAACAACAACGAGCAGCCTACATCTTGGACAATCTGAAATCCTCAGAAAAGTCAAAGAATACCAAAAAAGAACGGGTACAAGGCCATCACACCATCGATTGCTTCAAAGAAATAAAGGTAGAGAGGGAGCGGCCGTAAGTCTAGCATGAAAGGTAGAGCACGATTTCTGTTCCGTTTCGCTCGTTTCGAAAAAAATTGCCAGATCTTGTTGCATGTCATGGCTTACCATGGCTTTTCATGGCTTTTCCTTCTCACTGGACCAGTTCTGCTGGGATGCTGTCCACTCCTTTCTCTTCTTCATTGATTTCAAGGCTGCTTGTACGTTTTTTCATGAAGGAGGGGGTAGTTATCAGAATTTGTCGCAAGGAGGGACCTCCAGTACTTCCTCCATTGGATCTGTTGCTTGACAGATCTGAGCAGTTGTCTTTCTACCTCAGAATATCCTGGTCGTCTGAAGGGCAGTTCTCGTCTGTGTCCTATGTGGTGGTAGTTTGACCAAGTTTTGTGCTGGTCAGGTCTTTCAACAGCTGGTATGCTTCCTTAAATGTTCTTCCTCTTGAATTTTCTTCAATATCTCGGCATTGCTCTTCAAACAGGGTCTTTCCTTGCCTTTTTCATGCTTCTCCATTTTCTGCTTGACTGTCTTTTACTGAATTGCTCCTTCTGTCTAGTTGTTCTCAACTCTCTTCGTTTGTTGCATGCACCAAAGATGCCAGCTGTGTCCCACGATCTATTGACTGGTCAGTGTTTGCTAGCTGTTTCGGTCAGTGCTATGTTGATTCTTCTTCTTCTTCTTCCTCGTTCGCCTCCCATTAGATGAGCAGCGCGTTGTCCTCGATGAAGGCTGCCGTCCGTCGCAGCTCCGCCAGAGTGCCGTACAGTTTGGCTTCCACTGCTGTCGGTGTTGGCCACTACTTCCTCCTGGATGCTGCATGCGTCCTACAGTCTTGAAGGATGTGGTCGGTTGCCATTGGTCCCTCACCACAAGGGTACTCTCCACTCTGTCCAATGCCAAATTTTGTGTGCATGTGGTGGAGCAGGCGGTTGTGTCCAGTCCTCAGGCTGAAGATCTTGACCTGTTCCCGTCGTTCCAGCAAATGGTATCTGTCTTCTGGGTTATATTTATTCCTTGCTGTGCCTTGATGATTGTATTGATTTCATCGTATGACACCAGTTTGTTGGCCTGCTCCTTCTGTGCACCGTCTTTTGCCAGAATGTCCGCTTTCTCGTTGCCTCTGATGCTACAGTGTGCTGGTACCCATTGTATCACCACTTTCTCCACTCTGGCACTCAGGGCAACAAGGGCTGAAGTGAGATGGTTCTGTTCTTTGCAGCGGGAGTTCTTCACGGCTTGGAGCACGGAGAGAGCGTCTGAGAACACCACCACCTGCCCTGTTGTTCTTGTGGAGTTCAGCGAGACTGTTGTGGCTGCCTCACAGACGGCTTCTCGCTCAGCTCGGAAGTTGGAGTATTTTCCTGTTGGGGTTGCAATTTCTTCATCTCCTCGTTGCTTCTGTGGTGGAGCCATCTGTAAAGACATGGGTCCAGTCTTCCTGGGGGTACTGGTTGCAGATGTACTCCATGGCCAGGGCCTTCCTTTGGGTGTCTAACTGTGTTCCTCTCTTCTCCACTCTGGGAACACTGGTGACGACTGTTGGAAACACCTGCCTCTTCCAAGATGGGTGGGTGACGTTTGCCGGGATAGGCTTTGCTTCGAGTTCCATCAAGACTGGTGCTACGAGTATGGCTAGTGATGCAAAGGTCCTTCCTATCACGGTTTGGAAGGCTTCTGCTACGTATTCATATACAAGTTCCATGAAGTTAATGGACAATTAATTTTCGAAACCAAGAATGACCCAAATACATGTATGACTGCCAGTCAGTGTGTACATGAAATGACTGAAAATGTTGGGATTCTCACGAATTTCCCTTAAAATGTATGGCAGAGATTGCACAGGTTTTCTGAACTGTTCAAAACGTGTAAAAATGAATAAGACTGAACGGCGCAATAGCCGAGTGGTTAAAGCGTTGGACTGTCAATCTGAGGGTCCCGGGTTCGAATCACGGTGACGGCGCCTGGTGGGTAAAGGGTGGAGATTTTTCCGATCTCCCAGGTCAACATATGTGCAGACCTGCTAGTGCCTGAACCCCCTTCGTGTGTATATGCAAGCAGAAGATCAAATACGCACGTTAAAGATCCTGTAATCCATGTCAGCGTTCGGTGGGTTATGGAAACAAGAACATACCCAGCATGCACACCCCCGAAAACGGAGTATGGCTGCCTACATGGCGGGGTAAAAACGGTCATACACGTAAAAGCCCACTCGTGTGCATACGAGTGAACGCAGAAGAAGAAGAAGAAGAAGAAGAAGACGAACACAACACTTAATTATTTTATCTCGTACATACAAAACAACAATGCACATACTTACATGAAACTGAAGACAGTGAGATCAAGAACGAGGACCTTACACACACGGATGTCCGGGGTAGGAGTAGATATAGGGACAGAGGTGGTTATTTGATATGGTAGAAATAAAGATTTACAGGATGGTCAAACATTATTAACAAGCCCCCCCCCCAACCCGACTTCTCCCCCCACCCCACCCCCCTTCTGCACCCCTCCCAACACCCATTGTTCTGTCCAGGGAGCAAGCTGACCATGGGACACTGGACGATCTTCCACCCAACTGTGTTTTTCCTGACGTTCATCAGCTACGCCCTGTATCACATCGTCCGGAAAACACCAAGCTACGTGCAGAGCAGCCTCATCAGTGAGTGGACTCCTGCACCACAACACCGCGTTCTGGGGAACGCTGCGTCCAGGCACCAGAGCCTGTTCCAGGACAAACAGAGCGCCGAGGCCTTCATGGGGCTCCTCAATGCTGTATTCCTCTTTGTCTACGCTGTCGGCAACGTCGTCAGCGGCATGTTGGCGGACCGCTTGGATCACCGCCTCTTCCTCACAGCCGGGATGGTTCTGTCCGCTGTCGTCATGTTCGTCTTTGGCCCTGTGTTGGAGTGGACGCACAGTTATTCCCAAGCTGCCTACATCGTGTTGGAGGTCCTCAGCGCCCTGTTTCAGTCCACAGGCTGGCCCTGTCTGGTGCCTGTCATGGCCACCTGGTTCAACAAGCGGAGCAGGGGGTACCTGTTGGGTCTGTGGAGTTCCTCGCCTTCTGTGGGCAGCATTTTGGGAGCGCTAATCGTGTCCTCGGTGGTGGTGAACGGCTACGAGTATGCTTTTGTTCTGACATCCAGTATGTTGCTAGCTGGGGGTGTCCTCGTCTTTTTTGGCCTCGTCACCTCCCCTCATGAAGTCGGCTGGACAATGTCAGCTGATGATGATGATGATGATGATGCTGATGACGATGACGATGAATTACTTCCAAATGGTGAAAGACAAAAACTGCTTGGAAAAAGAGCACTTTCATACCAAACAGGTATATCACATACATCGTACAGGTCTGATCGCAACTGCATTGAAAGAACATGTTCCAGTGAGCACATGCTTAGCAGTAGTAAGTTGAAAGGATTCAACCCAGCTGTTGGATATCAAGACAACATACCTCATCTTTCAAAGGAGACAACATTTTCATTCACTCCACAAAATGCACAACCTGCTGTAGATTATGTTACCACTGGAACAGATGTGGATGTTCAAACTGAACAAAGACACTCCGATGATGGAGGTGACAATGGCCTTAAAAGACACCGCAGCGAAAAGCATTTTCCTGGTGGAAAGCATCAGAACGATTCACTTCTGACTGTAAAACCACCCAAGGATGAAAAGCTGGTACTAAAATACGAACGCTGTCAGAAAGATGGCAGTGATGTCAGTCATGAGGACGAGCTGTTCACAATCGAAACCTCCGAGGACTCTGAACCCGACTTCAGTTTCAAAAACGATCTGAGACCGAAAGAGAAACCACAACAAACACCAGCAGAACAACACAGCAAAGACATGAGCCCAACACCCAAAGCGATCAGCTTCTTAGGAGCGCTTCTCTTGCCCGGCGTGATTTCTTATTCTCTGTGCTTCTTCTTCTTAAAGCTCGTGATCTACGTCTTCTTCTTTTGGCTACCCTTTTATCTGGCTTCCTCCTATGGCTGGAAAGAGAGCACAGCAGACAGGCTGTCCTTGTGGTACGACGTGGGTGGAATTACAGGAGCTACCGTAAACGCCTTCCTGATGAGTCGACTGAATAAATCTGCAATGATCATGACTCCCATGATGGTCGCGAGCCTTCCTATGATGTACGTGTACGGGGTGCTCCGGGTAGGTCAGGACATGACCGTCAACGCTGTCCTGCTTTTCTGTCAAGGAGGTCTTCTCAACGGCATAGGCAACTTCCTGTCCGCGGCAGTGTCCGCGGACCTCAGCCAGCAAGAGGCCCTACAGACCAGCGCCAAGTCCATGTCCACCGTGACCGGCATTCTGGAAGCGTCTGGCACTGTGGGCGCCGCTCTGGGCCAGTTTGTGGTTCCCTATCTCAATGCCGCTTTCGGATGGGACGGGGTTTTCTACTTTCTGATGGCATCGATTTGCCTCAGTATTGCGGCTATTCTGCCTGTCCTTGTGTCTGAAGTAAAGGAAGTTGTGGGAAATCGTAGGAAAACTATAGAATGAGTTAGTGTGGCTGACACACAAAAACGCGCTCTTGTAGTCAAACACATCTCTTATTTCTGACAATACAAAAGCAGGAAATAAATTGGGTGTTTTTTTTCAATCAATGTAATTCTTATTTACTATTTCCCCGTCAGAATGGGCCATGGCCTGCTCTGAATAAACTTTGAGGACAGAGACTGTGTTGTCAGTACATTTAAGTACATCACGGAAGGCATAGTAGGCCTTATAATTATGGCTTGCAAAAAAAAAAGAAACAAAAAAAAAAAAAAGAAACCAGTGTTTGCATTTTTGTTTGTTTCTGTTTGTTTGCTTGCTTTATCTTACCAAAGCTGTAAATTTGGTGTGTAAGAGGGTTATGATAATAATAATAATAATAATGGAAACTTTTTGAGCGATTTCCTCGATTACAGGTGTCTCAAAGCTCTTTTCAATTAACATTAAACACACACGCAATAACAAACAAAGGGAAGAAGAAAAAATAAAAATTCAACGCACAAAAACATAAAAATGATTCAA
>NC_134878.1:14100639-14103139 GCF_041734735.1 Babylonia areolata | reverse complement strand
GTCTGAAGTAACGGAGGGCAGGGAAATTGCTTTTGTGTGCGTGAGTATGTGAAATATGCGTGAGTATGTGAAATATGCGTGCGTGCGTGCACGTCCGTTTGCGCGGGCCCAAGCGTGAATAAACCCAAAACAAAAGCTTAAGTTTCAAACTTTGGTGGAACTGAGTTACTCATAAGAGGCAAAGTTTTACTGAGAAAAGATCACACACACACACACACACACACACACACACACACAGACACACACACACACACACACACACACACACACACACACACACACACACACAACCCAACGGGAGGACGAAAAAAGAAATCTTATTCATGTAGACTTTTTTTTCATAAATTAAAGGGGGGAAAAATCACACACAAAAATAGAAATGGTGGGAAGAAACGAATACAACAGAAAATAAGAAAACAAAATATATATAGAGAGGACAGCAGAGGAGGCAACTGCTGCCTCGATTATCTGGGCAGAGCGGAGTGTCTCTTGCCCAAAAAGTACACATCCCCACTCTCTCCGCCAAGAAGGGTTTTAGGACAGTCGGCACTTGGATGGTCCCCAACAGCCAACTAACCCTCAAGGCTGCAACACGAAGAGCCAGTGCAGTCTTGCCTCCTGGCTTTAGAGTCATAGTCCTTCATAAAAGACTAAGCTGTATTCCCATTGCAGTGGAGAAGCCAATGACATGCAGCTCCCACTTTGCTGCTGGCCAAACGAGAATTAAATACCTCAGCACAAATACAGATCGTCTTTTTCTCCTTCGTTCGTGGGCTGCAGCTCCCACGTACACTCGTACACACGAGTGAGCTTTTTACGTGTTTGACCGTTTTTATCAACGTCATGTGGGCAGTCGTACTCCGTTTTCGGAGGGAGGAGGGGTGTTGCGTGCCGGTTATGTTTTTATTTCCATGTCCCATCGAACGCTGACGTGGATTACGCGGTCTTTAACGTGCCTACCTGGTATTCTGCATGCATATACACACGCAGGGGGCCTTAGGCACAAGTAGGTCTGCACATGGGAAGATCGGCCGGAAAAATCCCCGCCTTTTGCCCAGCAGTCGCCGTAACCGGGACTATTCGAACCCGGGCCCCTCAGACTGAAAGTCCAACGCTTTAACTCTCTCCATACGAACGGCGAAAGAGACGACGTTAACAGGGTTTCACCCCAATTACCATCATCAAAATATTGCAAGTGGAAGGCTCTTATACTGAAGAGGTGAATGTTGACAAAGAATGCCACAATTCTGACGACGGAAGCTAAAGGTTGGGTCAGTCAGACACCCAGTGGACATCCGAGGGGTCTGTGTAGAGAAGAGAGGACTGGCCGTACCGAGTGAGTTAACGTGCCTACCTGGTATTCTGCATGCATATACACACGCAGGGGGGATTAGGCACAAGCAGGTCAGCACATGGGAAGATCGGCCGGAAAAATCCCCGCCTTTTGCCCAGCAGTCGCCGTAACCGGGACTATTCGAACCCGGGCCCCTCAGACTGAAAGTCCAACGCTTTAAAGTTACTCGGCTGTCGTTAGCACACTGCTGTTGGCCGAAAATTCAGTATGATTTCATCATTCTCATCAAGAAGAATGCTGCAAAATCCCCAAGTTGTCATTTACTTTTTAGGAACCTTGTATGGTCTTTTACTCTTCTTTTTTTTTTGTGGAACCCTGTCTAGTCGTTTACTTTTAATGAACACTGTATAGTCTTTACTTTTTAGGATCCCTGTAATGTTCTTACACCACGGTCGAACCACGGTCGGAGTCAGACAGGGCTGTCTACTCTCTCCCACTCTCTTCAACCTCTTTCTTGAAAGGATCATGACTGACGCCCTGGAAGATCATGTGGGAACTGTCAGCATTGGAGGCAGAGTCATCACCAACCTGCGCTTTGCCAATGACATTGATGGCCTGGCAGGAGAAGAGAAAGAACTCGAAGAACTCGTGCACAAACTTGACAAGACATCATCAGCCTACGGCATGGAGATCAGTGCCGAGAAGACCAAGGTTATGACCAACAACAGCCAAGGCGTAACGTCCAACTTGCACGTAAACGGTGAAAAACTGGAAGAAGTCTCCTCCTTCAAATACTTGGGTGCCATTGTGTCAGACGAGGGTTCGAAACCAGAGGTCCTGTCCAGAATCGCGCAGACTACGGCCGCACTGAGTCGATTGAAGACTATATGGAAGGACAAAAAGATCTCCCTCTCGTCCAAAATCAGACTAATGCGCTCCCTCATCTTCTCAATATTTCTATACGCTTGCGAATCCTGGACCCTCACTGCAGAACTCCAGAGAAGAATCCAGGCCCTGGAAATGAGATGCTTCCGCAAGATCCTGAACATTACATACAAAGACCACATCACAAATGAGGAAGTGAAAAGAAGAGTCCAAAACGCCATTGGCCCATTCAAAGACCTGCTAACCACAGTGAAGGAACGCAAGCTCCGCTGGTATGGACACGTCACACGATCAGACGGCCTAGCCAAGACCATCCTGCAG
>NC_134878.1:14090639-14095639 GCF_041734735.1 Babylonia areolata | reverse complement strand
AACTGGAAATTACCTCATTCATAAAGGTTTAATCAAGCTGTTTAGAATAATAATAATAATAATAAATAATAATAATAATAATAATGATAATAATAATAATAATCATAATAAAATTTAATAAATAAAAAACCACCAGAAGTGATGGTTGTTCTGGGCTAGCCTTTACTGACCTCACACCTTCCCCTATTACAGCTTAGCGGAAAATGACGGGTACAACAGCCGAGTGCTTATTAAAGAGTTGGACTTTCAGTCTCAGGGTCCCGGGTTCGAATCCATGGTCGCGGCACCTACACTGGTGGGTGAAGTGTGGAGACTTTTCCCATCTCCCGGGTCAAACATAATTATGTGCAGACCTGCTAGTGCCTGAACCCCCTTCGTGTGTGTGTATACGTATACAGAAGATCAAATACGCACGTTAAAGATTCTGTAATCCATGTCAGCGTTGAGTGGGTTATAGAAACAAGATCATACCCGTCATGCAACCCCCCCCCACCCCCACCCCCCTCCCTTCCCGAAAACGGAGTATGACTGCCTGCATGGCTTGGGTAAAAACGGTCATAGTTTCTTTGTACTGATGATGAAGGAAGAGGAGGACGATGACGATGACGACGACGATGCAGCTATGGAGGTCGAAGCACGGCGGCAGAGATGGGGGTGAGGTAGGGGTGGTGGAGTCAAAGTAAGGGGGGGGTAGAGATGGGGGTGGGGTAGGGGTGGTGGAGTCAAAGTAAGGGGGCGGGGGGGGGGGGGTAGAGATCGGGGTGGGGGTGGTGGAGTTAAAGTAAGGGGGGGTAGAGATGGGGGGGTGGGGGGGTGGAGTCAAAGTAAGGGGGGTAGAGATGGGGGGTGGGGGGGGGTCAAAGTAAGGGAGGTAGAGATGGGGGGTGGGAGTGGTGGAGTCAAAGTAAGGGGGGGGGGGTAGAGATGGGGGTGGTGGAGTCAAAGTAAGGGGGGGTTGAGATGGGGGTGGGTGGGGGTGGTGGAGTCAAAGTAAGGGGGGGGTAGAGATCGGGGTGGGGGTGGGGGTGGTGGAGTTAAAGTAAGGGGGGGTAGAGATGGGGTTGGGTGGGGGTGGTGGAGTCAAAGTAAGGGGGGTAGAGATGGGGGTGGGGTGGGGGGGTGGAGTCAAAGTAAGGGGGGGTAGAGATGGGGGTGGGGTAGGGGTGGTGGAGTCAAAGTAAGGGAGGTTAGAGATGGGGGTGGTGGAGTCAAAGTAAGCGGGGGTAGAGATGGGGGTGGGGTGGGGGTGGTGGAGTCAAAGTAAGGGGGGGTAGAGATGGGGGTGGGGTGGGGGTGGTGGAGTCAAAGTAAGGGGGGTAGAGATGGGGGTGGGGTGGGGGAGGTGGAGTCAAAGTAAGGGGGGAAGAGATGGGGGTGGGGTGGGGGTGGTGGAGTCAAAGTAAGGGGGGGGGGTAGAGATAGGAGTGGGGGTGGTGGTGGTCAGTTCTGACTAGGCCATTTTACCCCCCCCCCCCCCCACTGATATGACGGAGAAGGTATGAGGTGAGGTGGTCATTCCTGGATTAGTCTATAGAGAGACCCCGGCTTTAGTTTGGACTTGCCGGATTTGGTTAATGATGCAGGTTAAAGATCCCATAGCCTTTTACACCTTATCGGGTGCAGGGAATATATTCCCATACATCCACTGTTGTCTAGGGCTCGAGCACAGAAGGTAGGGACCCAATCCTCTCCTTCCGAGGTTTCAATAATCCTTAATCAACCGAAGCCAGGTCCCCCATTCACACCTGAGTGGAGTGAGGAAAACCAGGGATAGGAAAAACAAATCAAACTGCACGCAGGAAAAGATGAAAAGAAAAAAAAAAGGGGGTGGCGCTGTAGTGTAGCGACGCGCTCTCCCTGTGGAGAGCAGCCCGAATTTGACATAGAGAAATCTGTTGTGATAAAAAGAGATACAAATACAAACATATACTCCACATTTTCTTCCCCTCCACTGACTAGTAGAGGAAGAAATGTAGAGTATGTATTACAATGTTGGGGGAAAAATGTAGAGTATATATTACAATGTTGGGGACAGGACAGGACTTTATATAAGTTTTTCTTGTTGTCCTGTTCTTCGATATCTGTGTTGTATTGTGACATGTTCCCAATAAAATACTGTTTAAACCACAAGAAATGTAGAGTATATGTTACAATGTTGGGGAAAAAATGTGGAGTATATATTACAATGTCATTTAAACAAAATTATAACTTTTTTCCGTCATCAGAACGAAACTGACTGGAAAAAACACAGGGGGAAGAAATGTGGACACTGCCGATCAGATGTCCAACACCAAAACCGAATCTCCCACAACGCCGTCTCCTGTCCCAGATCTGACCGCGGGGTAAAAACCAAGGTGTGGGGGACGGGGCACGATTAGGCTGTGCAGGCTACACCGGGGCGCGTTCAGTGCAGAGCGGTGCCCCCCATCAGCTGGGGAGTGTAGTTGTGGGTTTGGAAGGTTAACCGATTGCAGTGTGAAGCCTTGATGGATTTCGCGTCAGATTTCAAACAATACTGAGGCCTATATTATGTACCGCAAGTTGATTTCAACACGATGGTGCTGGTGCTGGTTCTGGTACTACTTTTTTTTTTTTTTTTTTTGGGGGGGGGGGGGGGGGGGGGGGGGGGGGGTGATAAATGTGTGTGTGTGTGTGTGTGTGTGTGTGTGTGTTCGTTCTTTTGCTTAACGTCTACCCACATTTGTGATTTCAGACGAAAATCCGTCATCTCCCCCACCCCACCCATGCCTTAAATCATCACTACTTTGACTGTTCCTCTTTCCTCAATTTGCATTAAAAAAAAATATATATAAAAAAATAAAAGAAGTAAAAAAAAGAATATAAACGAAACAAAATAAACCTATCAACCAGCAGAATTACAACAAAGAGCCAGTTGGGCTCCATAGTAAACTCTGAACTATTTCAAACACATGTTGACTATCATAGAAGACATTTCTAATGGAAGCAGATGGAACTGCAGATTTTGTAAATAACACTGGTAAATATAGTTTTCACTGTTCACATTTATGGATGATATGCACGGGGGTAATTTCATCGCCGCAAATGCAAGTCACATTAGAAGTATATTTTGTTTTTACGGTATCCAGTCGTTGTCTGTATAATAGACTGGTGAGCCTTCTGCTACTGTGATATCCTTTTGTTTTAAAAATTTGTTTTCAGTTTTGCGCGAGCTATTGTCAGTATTTTCTCTGTCAGGGTCAGACTCCTGTTTTAGTTTATTGACGCGGTTCCAGCACGTTTTCTCCAGTAGAGAATAACCTTCTCGTAATGAATATGGAACACGAATTTCTATGGCATCGTATATGTTCATTGCGCCTCCTTTTCGCATAACGAGCCGCCCGCTCATTTTCCCACGATCTCTTCGTGAGAAGGGATCCAACGAGAGAGAGAGAGAGAGAGAGTGAGAGAGAGAGAGAGAGAGAGTGTGTGTGAGAGAAAGAGAGTGTGTGAGTGAGTGAGTGAGTGAGTGAGTGAGTGTGTGAGTGAGTGAGTGAGTGAGAGTGTGAGTGAGAGTGAGAGTGAGAGTGAGAGTGTGAGTGTGAGTGTGTGTGTGAGTCAGTGTGTGAGTGTGTGTGAGTGTGTGTGAGTGTGAGTGTGAGTGTGTGTGTGTGTGTGTGTGTGTGTGTGTGTGTGTGTGTGTGGCTGTGTGTGTCCGCCTGCCTGCTTTTTTCCGTTCTCTTGTTTGTTTCTCTAATACATTTCTGTAAGAGGGGTTGTTGTTTTTTTTGGCTTGTTTTTGTGTTTTTGTTGTTGTTTTCGGGGTGGTGGTGGTTGTTGAAATATCAGTATACCTTTTCCGTCTTGGGTTCAGTTCTGCTACTCCGAACTACTTCGACGACTAACCAGTAATACTGCTGTTAGTGCTGCTGCTGCTGCTGCTGTTGTTACTAACAACTACTACATAATATAGCCTACGTAAGGAGTGTATAACTACCGGTATATCAGTAGTAAGAGACGGAAACAGATGTAAGGCCACACGACACACCGCGACAACTTTAGTGTCAGTCACACCGAATATTTTTCAATCTAAATTCCCAATTTTTTTTTTTAATTCTGGAACTCCTTATTTGCTGAGTCTACTACACCTTTTCTTCTGTGTGTGTGTGTGTGTGTGTGTGTGTGTGTGTGTGTGTGTGTGTGTGTGGTTTCTTTTTTTTTTTTTTTCCATTTTGCCAACTCGACAGGCGCCCACCACCCACCGGTGACGAACTTTTGAGCTCCTGTAATCTCGATGTCAATGCGGCTCGGCTGGGGGAATGGGAGAAGGGTGACCGTGACAAAAACATCCATTGTTCTGTTCAGAACTGGCACCCCCTCGCCCCCCCCCCCCCCCCCCCCCCACCCCCACCCCCCAGAAAACTGCCTATCTCTCTCTCCCTCTCTCTCTCTCTCTCATTCTCTCAAACACACTCGCGAATATATAAGACACATGCACACATGTACACACACACACACACACACACACACACACACACACACACTGAATGAGAGAGAGAGAGGGGGCGAGGGAGAGGGGGCAGACAGAGAGAGAAGAAATATGGGTAAAAAGAGAGATAGGGGGAGGTGTGGAGGGGGACTGGAGTAGAGAAGAAGAGACAAAGACAGACAGACAAAGACAGACAGACAAAGACAGAGTGGGGAAGGTGGGGGGGGGGGGAAGAGAGAGACAAATACACAATGACATTCAGACAAAGACAGACAGACAGACAGACAAAGAGACACACAGAGAGAGGGGGGAGAGAGAGGGGCAGAGAGAGACAAATACACAATGACATTCAGACAGAGACAAAGACAGACAGACAGACAGTCAAAGAGACACAGAGAGAGAGAGAGGAGAGAGAGGGGCAGAGAGAGACAAATACACAATGACATTCAGACAGAGACAAAATCTCCGGTCTGGTGTAAAGAGAGAAGCAAACCACGTATACGTGCTTTTCTAACTAGTCACCTCTGTCCATGCAAAGGGCATATATATATAT
>NC_134878.1:14075639-14080639 GCF_041734735.1 Babylonia areolata | reverse complement strand
ATCAGAAGAAGTTAAAAAGGTCTTCTGTTTTGGGGTGTTTTTTTTTCTAAGGTGTGGGGGGTGGAGGGGGGATGGAAGGAGGTGATTTTCAGTTATGTCTGTCAGTCTGCTTGTCTGTCTGTCTGTCTGTTTGTATCACTGTCTCTAAGTGTGACACCCTCTGTCTCTTGTCTTTCTATCAGTTCTCTAGTCTTTTCTGTATACTGTGTGTGTGTGTTTGGGGGGTGCGGGGTGGGGGTGGGGGTGGGGGGGGGCGAGGGGGGGATAAGGAGGGGGGAGGGGGGAATGGGGGGAGATGCGATTGTAAGGATGTGGGTGCGCGCATATGCGTTTGTATGGGTGAGTGTAGGTGTGGGCATGCGTGCGTACGTGAGGAGTAATCAAATTAATGAAAAAAAAAATTATCCCCTCACTCAAAAACAGATAAATGAATAGATAAATAAATGTCTGTGCATCTGTGTCTGTGCGTGTGTGTGTCTGTGTGTGTCTGTGTCTCTGTGTCTCTGAACCTGTCTGTTGTGTCTGTGTGTGTGCAGAATGATGATGACCATTGATAAATGAATAGATAAATAAAATGTCTGTGCATCTGTGCCTGTGTGTGTCTTTGTGTGTGTCTCTGTGTGTATCTGTGCGTCTGTGTGTGTGTGTGTGTGTGTTGTGTCCGTGTGTGTGTGTGTGTGTGTGTGTGTGTGTGAGTGAGTGAGTGAGTGAGTGAGTGAGTGAGTGAGTATGTGTGTGTGTTGTGTCCGTGTGTGTGTGTGTGTGTGTGTGTGTGTGTGTGTGAGTTTGTGTGCGTGCGTGTATGTGTGTGTGTGTGCGCGCGCGTCTGTGTTTTATCTTCAGTTTAACGTCTATTCACTATAAGTGTTTTTAGACGGAAAGGAGTAAAGAAGTGGATAAAGGAAAGGGAATGCATGTGAATATTAGTGTAAAAAAAGTATTCATGTTATGTATCAGAGGAAAAGTATATTATAAGAAAAAGGTCTAAAAAGATTGTGGTGTGTATTGAATGAGGTGTCATGGGAAGGAGAATATGTATATGCATATCAACAAGTATTAACCTACAACAATGTAAATATAAATAACAACATTAATTATAACACATCAAAGGAGGATACCAACTGGACTGGAGTGTGTGTGTGTGTGTGTGTGTGTGTGTGTGTGTGTGTGTGTGTGTGTGTGTGTGTGTGTGTGTGTGTGTGTGTTGTGTGCAGAATGATGATCAGATGACCAGAAGGCATGCAACATGTCCGGTCTCTGCACCTTGCACGAACGCGCTCCGTCAACAAATTATGTCAGGTTTTGCCTTCTGCCCCTCCGGCGAGTATAGAAACGTATTCATCATCATCATCATCATCTTCTTCTTCTTCTTCTTCTTCTTCATCATCATCATCATCACCATCTTCATCATCATCATCATTATCACCATCATCATCATCATCACCATCATCATCTTCTTCATCATCATCACCATCATCATCATCATCACCATCTTCACCTTCACCATCATCATCATCATTATCATCCTCACCACCTTCTTCATCTTCATCATCAAGTGTACTTTTTTTTTTTTTTTTTTTTTTTTTTGCTTAGGATTTCCTCTCTCAGACATAATTTTTTTCCTGTTCCTCATGATAGGTTATTTCTGACTTCCGACATTCTCTCTCTCTCTCTCTCTCTCTCTCTCTCTCTCCATCCCCGTCTTTCCCTCAATCCCTCTCTTACCCCCCCCCCCCCCCTCTCTCTCTCTCTACCCCCACCCCTCTCCCTCTCTCTTACAACCTGCTCATGGATGGCTTTACTTGCGGAGAAAACCATGATGATTTCGTGGAGTCTGTACAGGTCTACGTACCCGGTTCCCACCCGGTTGTTAGCGCTTAGTCACTACCTCATTCAACATTTGGCTGGGTCGTAATTGTTGCACCCCTTCCCTTACTAACCCCTTTGGACGAACACGGTGAAACGCTTTGTGTGGCGTACAAAAACCTAGCAATATGTATGTGTGTGTGTGTGTGTGTGTGTACAAATTAGGGGTATTTTGGGTGTTTGGTGTCATGTTTCCTTTGGGTATGTGGGGGAAGGGGGGATTGTGTGTGGTGTTTTTTTTTTTTGTTTTTGTTTTTTTGTCTTAAATACGCACCCACAAACAGCTGCATATACGCATGTCTATACACACACGCACACGCACAAACACACACGTGCGCGCGCGCACACACACACACACATACACACACAGAGCATATATATTATGTTTCGCTCTATCTGTCTGTCTGTCTCTCTCTATTCACGGAAGTAAAAAGCAAAGGCATGTGTAGTGTTTCAGTGTTAGTGTGTGTATGTGTGCGTGTGCGTGTTTGTGTGTGTGTGTGTGTGCGTGTACATGTGCATGTGCTTGTGCACAACTGCGAGAATTTATGTATGTATGTATGTGGGAGCGTTGAACAAAATAAATAAGAAAAAAATATATGTACTTACATCCACATCCTTTCATTACGTTGTGTCGAGGAGCACAAATTAAGTGACTTGATGCACGTTAGGATAGGTAAACCAACAAATAATAAATAAATAAATAAACATGCAAGCGAAACAAACACTCTTGAAACCCCCGCTAAAACACACACAATTTCAACAGGCAGTTTCCTCGCAAGTTTCAACTCAACACACAATTTCAACAGGCAGTTCCCTGGCGCAACATCCAAGCGCACGTGATTTCCACTTTTTACGTTCTGGAGACGAAAAAACACCATTAGTTGGGGGGGGGGGGGGGGGGCGGTGAACTATTCGTATCAGTCAGCAAAAGCAACAAAAACTCTCTGGGATTCAAATACCTTCATCAGCAGTTCTTCTTCTGTCTCAAGTTACCCCGGGTGTCATCGAAACTCATCCGACTGTGAATCTCTCTCCCTCTCTTTCTCTTCCGAACACCCGTGCTATTTTGTGAGTGAAGCGTACAGTGTGTTGTGTGTTTTCGTGATCGTCCCTCCCTCCCCCCTCCCCTCCTACCCAAATAATTTGCCCCCCGGAGACTTTTTGTTGCTGAAAGATTGATTGTTGTCGGATTTTGTTTTCTAGAAGGATCATTCGGGTGTGTATTTTTATATAGCCACTAATTATATTACATACTTCTAATTAAAAACGAAAAGAAGAAGAAGAAAAAATGATGACGAAATTATAAACTCTCTCTTTCTCTCTCAATCTCTCGCTGTCCCTCTCTCTCCCTCTCTTTATAAACTCTCTCTTTCTCTCTCAATCTCTCGCTGTCCCTCTCTCTCCCTCTCTTTAACACACTCTCCGAAGCTCTCTCGCTGTTGAACATTATGAAAATTATGGTATTATTGTGTCGTCTATTCAAGTGTTATAATACCCCTTCCCATGCCCACCCCCAGTCCCCTGGTTTTGAATTGTGGTCCATCGACAAAGTTCATTGAAACATTTTCGTTCATTCGTTCGTTTGTTCTCTCTCTCTTTCTGTGTGTGTGTGTGTGTGTGTGTGTGTGTGTGTGTGTGTGTGTGTGTGTGTTTAACACACTCTCGCTGTCTGTCTCTCTGTCTCTTGTCTCTGATAGACTGACTGACAGTCAAGGATAGAAACAGAGAGTAACAAAAAAAGATTATAAGAAGCAATGGTCACGTGGAAAGATCGTCTGCAGGTGATAACAGGTTGGTAGTATGTGAGGGGTGTACGTTGTGCTGACCACCTAGTTGTATTGCTGTGAAACATGGACGACATATCACCGTCACATTCAACAACTTGAGCAGTTTCACCAGAGATGCCTACGAAAGATCCTCGGCATAAAGTGGCAAAACAGGGTCTCCAACCTCCAGGTCCTAGAGAGGAGCGGCCTGCCCAGCATCTAAAGCCTGCTGATCCAGTGCCAGCTACGCTGGACAGGACACGTTGTCCGCATAACAGACAGCAGGATCCCGAAGATGCTTTTGTGTGGCCAGCTGAAGGAAGGCCACCGTGAACTTGGAAGACCCTGCAAGCGCTTCAAGGACACCTTGAAGACAAACCTCAGAGCCTGTGACATAGACATCGCTTCCTGGGAAACTGATGCCCTTGACCGCTCTCGCTGGAGGATGCTGTGCCCTCGTGGCATAAAGACGTTTGAAAACAAGAGAACGCTGGCAAGCGTGAGCGAAGGAAGCATGGCTCAACTTCTGGAGACGTTTTCCCTTGCAACACCTGTGGGAAGTGCTCAGTGCGCATCCAGAATCGGCCTCTTCTCCCATATGAGGACACACACCGACAGATAAGCCTGCCTGCCTACTCATCCGTCAGTCCGATGGGAGACTCCATCACGTGAGAGTAATGCAGAGGAAAGGGTTCAGTGAGGGGTCACAGGAGATTCGGTCAGCATGAAATGAGTTTGGTGTGTGGGAGGTAACTGGGTGTGAAATCACTCCCCTCCCCCTCCCTCCCACCACACACATACACACACATGTACACCCTCGTGTGTCCAGGCGTCTCATTAAACAGGTAGGTAAACGTTTGAGTGGAAAGGACATCTGTAGTTACCATACTACGCACCAGGTTCTGTTTTTCTGAATGATGTAGCTCTGAACGCAGAAAGTTGTCATTGTCTAAAGAGGACATGCACAAGTTTGAAACACGAATTGGTTATCAGTGTTTACATATAGCCGTGTGTTGTGTTGTGTGTGTGTGTGTGTGTGTGTGCATACGTATAATTGTATGTGTGCGTACACTGGTACATGTGTGTGCGCGCGTGCACGTGTGTGTGTTCGCATGTGTATGTTATGTGTGTGTGCGCGCGCGCGAGTCCGAATATATATATATATATATATATATGTGTGTGTGTGTGTGTGTGTGTATTGTGTGTGTGTGTGTGTGTGTGTTCGCATGTGTATGTGCATGTGTGTGTACGTGTGCGTTGCCTACATGCACTCACATGCCGGTGAGTGCGTGCCTGCCATGAATGTGCTTATTGGTATATGTTGTGACACTTCTTCTTCTTCTGTGTTCATGAGCTGCAACTCCC
>NC_134878.1:14048139-14070639 GCF_041734735.1 Babylonia areolata | reverse complement strand
ACACACACACACACACACACATAACAACAAGAAACACGACAGAGTCACACTTACAGAGAAGCAAACCTGATAAAACATCATCATTCATGCCACTATTAAACACATACACACACACACACACACACACACACACACAAACACAAGAAAACAACACAAAAAATACACATCCAGTTGTACGCAGGCATCCACACAAACATTTTGAACAACATAAGCTTGCACAACATAACATATGATGATGAAGTCAACATAATAAAAAAAAATATTAAAAAAACAAGCTGTAAAACAACAAAACAAAGCTAAGCAAATAAGACACATCAGAGTATCAAACTACAACAGTAAAATCAACTCTTTTTTTTTCAGTAAAACTAAAACATCTCCACTTGATTTAGCTCAGCCAAAGTGGTGTCAATTGTTTCATTCACAACAAGACTGGTGCATTCTTTATTTAAATCACAGCAAGACTGGTGTGTAATTCATTTCATTCACAGCAAGACTGGTCTGTGTCATCCAATTTACAGCGAGCGTTTACTGTGTGTGTGTGCGCACGTGTTTGTGTGTGTGTGTGTGTGTGTGTGGTGAGAGTGTGTGAATGAGTGTGTGTGTGTGTGTGTGTGTGTGTGTGTGTGACATGCACATCACTCTGTGCAAATGTGAAAGACCCTATCCACACATTCACACAATACAAAAAAACAACACTTGCAACAAACACTGCCAATATATCCTTTCTCAAGAAGAACATGCTCTACTAATCTCCTTACTATGCAAACAAAACAACATTCACTATTATCAAACACTGTGCCAACATTGCCTTTTGAAAAAAAAAAATCAGAAAACTTTCTAAAATTAATCTCACACCACAAACAAACCAAAAAAAAAAAAAAAAAAAAAAAAGAAAGAAAAACAACAACCTTTAAACACAATACAAACAACAACACTTGCAACAAACAGGCGTTGACTCTAAGACTTTGGTCCGATTCGCAGACCAATCCTGAGTTTAACTCTCAGACCATTATCAAATTCATTACGGACCAAGTATTGTTCTAATGTCAAAAGCATATGCTTTAGTAACCTGACAATTAAGCATATATTTTTTTTACTGTAGCTTGATGAAGCCTTATGTACACGAAAGTGTGTCTTCACAAGTGACTGAGAACATTGATGTTTTTGACTTTTTGCGTTCATTATCAGTTGTTTCACTTGTTAGTTTTAACGACTTCTCTTTTACGAAGTCCTTTAAGTAATTTCCTGTAATTGTACTTAGATTTTTTTTTTTCATATCTCACCCTCATTTCACCCTCATTTGCCCAGTTTTCCCCCATTTCTCCATTCATTCACATCCCCAACCCCTTCTAACCAATAATACTCAAATGTATATATTATTAATACTTTAACAAAATGCCTTCAGTCACCAATATTTGTGATGGGACATTAAACAAAATTCCTCCTCCTTGCAACAAACACAGCCAATGTTTCCTTTCTCAAGAAGAACACGTTCAACAATTATTCCCCACTGTGCAAGCAAAAACAACGCTCGCTACAATCAAACACTGGCCAGCATCTGCCTTTCTGAGATCAGAAGACTGTTAAAAAAAAAATTGAATTCTCCCCACGATGCAAACAAACAACACTGGCTACGTAACAATCAAACACTAGCCAAAATTCCCTTTCAAAAAAAAAAACAAGAGAGGCAAGGCCTTCAAGACTCACTTGTGATAAATTACGTCCCCTAGCATTAATTACAGAGTAATTTCCCTTGTTTACTGTCTGCACCAAAATGTTTGCAAAATAAATAAAAATTCCATGCTTAGCAAAAGAAGTTCCTGTTTGAACAAAAAATGATAATAATGACTCCTCTTGTTGTTGTGTCAGAATAAGAGGTCAAAGTGCCAAGTTTAGAGAATACAAAAAATATAAATATAACAGTAAATGCAGTTTGCATATAATTAGGCTTCTTTTTTTATTTTTTTGTGCCCATCCCAGAGGTGTAATATTGTTTTAAACAAGATGACTGGAAAGAACTGAATTTTTCCTATTTTTATGCCAAATTTGGTGTCAACTGGCAAAGTATTTGCAGAGAAAATGTCAATGTTAAAGTTTACCACGGACACACAGACACACACACACAGACAACCGAACACTGGGTTAAAACATACTCACTTTGTTTACACAAGTGAGTCAAAAATCATCAGAAGACTGTTAAAAATTTTACTATTATTATTACACCAAAACAAATCAAGCAAACAAAAAAAAAAAAACCTTGACCAAGTGACACAGCGCTCCTCTCACCTTGTCCAGATCCCTGTCGTACACGCTGGCCGCCAGTCGGCCCACGATGTGTGGATACCTGTCGACGGCCAGCTCCGTCACCTCTCGGGCACGTTCCGCATGACTGCACAGCATCCACACAGAGTCCCCGCCCAGCATGTCCTCCCCCCGGGCACCACCACCACCAACACCACCACCACCATCGCCAGCAGCAACAGCGCCCCCTATCTTACGCAGCACGTGGGAAAGCAGCTCGGCGCTTGCATGCTTGCTGCACAGGAGTGCCTGAAAAACGTGGTGTCCAGAGTCATGGAATGCTTAACTTAGCATCTGTTTCTTGTTCCGGTGAGATTTATAGAATGCTTAACTACGGTACACTTCACTAAACAAAGCATCAGTCTCTTGATCCGTTAGAGTTATGGAATGCTTAACTATGGAACACTTAAGAAAGCATCATTTCCTTGTCCGTTGAGAGTTATGGAATGCTTAACTATGGAACACTTAACAAAGCATATGTCTCTTGTTCCGTTGAGAGTTATGGAATGCTTAACTATGGAACACTTAACAAAGCATCAGTCTCTTGTTCCGTTGAGAGTTATGGAATACTTAACAATGGAACACTTAACAAAGCACCAGTCTCGTGTTTCAGTTTAGCTTTAAGGTTAACTCACTCAGTACGGCCAGTCCTCTCTTCTCCTCTACAAAGACCCCTCGGATGTCCAGTGGGTGTCTGAATGACCCAACCTTTAGCTTCCGTCGTCAGAATTGTGGTATTCTTTGTCAACATTCACCTCTTCAGTATAAGAGCCTTCCACTGCAATATTTTGATGATGGTAACTGGGGTGAAACGCTGTTAACGCCGTCTCTTTCACCGTTCGTATGGAGAGAGTTAATCAAGAAGGAAGGTGGCAGAATGGTCAAGACGCTCATCTACCAATAGTGTCCGTGAGGGTCTGGGTTCGAATCACGGTCTCGCCCTTTCTCCAGAGTTTGACCAGAAAAAAGACGGGCACAACAACCGAGTGGTTAAAGCATTGGACTGTCAATCTGAGGGTCCCGGGTTCGAATCACGGTGACGGCGCCTGGTGGGTAAAGGGTGGAGATTTTTACGATCTCCCAGGTCAACATATGTACAGACCTGCTAGTGCCTTAACCCCCTTCACCTGTATATGCAAGCAGAAGATCAAATACGCACATTAAAGATCCTGTAAATCCATGTCAGTGTTCGGTGGGTTATGGAAACAAGAACATACCCAGCATGCACACCCCCGAAAACGCCGGAGTATGGCTGCCTACATGGCGGGGTAAAAACGGTCATACACATAAAAGCCCACTCGTGTGCATACGAGTGAACGTGGGAGTTGCAGCCCACGAACCGCAGAAGAAGAAGAAGAAGACCAGAAAAAAAATCAAACTGAGCAGCCAGTCATTTGGATGAGATGATAAGCAGAGGTCTGGTGTGCACCACGCACTTGGCGCACTGAAAAAACGAACCCCTGGAAACAAAAGGGTTGTCCTCTGGCAAAACTCTGTAGACAAAATGCACTCTGATATGTACACAATTATTTATATATGCATGCACCCAAGGCCTGAATAAGCGTGTTGGATTAAGCTGCTGTTTGAGCCTAGCAGATAAGGTGTAGCTTTATTTTGGAGGGGGGGGGTGGGGGGGGGGGGTTGATTTTTTGGGGTTTTTTTTCGCATTTGTGGGTTAGACTTTCCATGCTCTCTTGAACTACACACACACACACACACACACGCACACACACACACACACACACATGCACACACGCACACACTAGTACATGCACACACACACACACACACATGCATGCACACACACACACATGTGCATGCAAACACACACACACACACTTTGTTTGGTTTTCTTTTTTGGGTATATGTGGGTTAGACCAGACTTACCATGTTCACTTGAACTACATGCACATGTACACACACACATACAGAAATACAGCCAAGGCTGGCGAAATTTGTTCATGGATGTTTCTCTTCTTAATATGCTCATGTTTATGTTTCATTGTGTCTTATAAACTTTAAGGTTTTATGACAATAAAAAGTATTCTATTCTATTTTATTCATACACACAAGCATGCACACACACACACACATACACACAGATAAGTATACATGCACAAACACACACACACACAAACACATGACACCCATCATCCCTCACACACACACACACACACACACACACACACACAGGTATCCCCGCCTCCACCCCCTCACTCCCCCACCACCTTCCCACACACACACACACACACACACAACCAACCACACCATTTTCAACATCACTACCTCCAAACCCTTCCTCTGCCTTGTTCCCAACCACCCCCCTGTTCCCCGCCCCCCCCTCCCACACACACACACACATCCCACACCCCCAACACCCACCTCACTCACTCTCTCTCTTACCTGCAGTTTCAAGAGGTCCTGCAGACAGAAGGCACAGGTACAACACGCCTCCGCCTTTTCCACAGACCGCACCCCTGTCTCACTCTGACTCCCCCCCAATGACACAGGAGTCACAACAGAGGCGGTGCCGGCTCGCTGTCCGAAAACGCCCGGCGCCACCAGGGACACACGCTGGCAGGGAGCGCTCAGGCTGGCAGGGGAGGTCACCGGAGGCATGTGATCCAACCAGGAGAAGCGAACTGCGAAGTGACCCTTCCCTGCAGGCTGAAAAAAACCCAAAAAAACCCAGAGTTTAGTGACAATAATGTGAAGCGGTTGTCTGACAAATGAATTTAGTGAAAATAATATTAAATATTTGTCCAACAAAAGAGCTTCATGTGAGTTTCACTCACGTAGAGACACATTCACACGAAGACACATGCACACACATACAGACACATTCACACAAAGACACATGCACACACACATAGTGACACATTCACACAAAGACACATACACATACACAGAGACACATTCACAAAAAGACACATACACACACACAGACACATTCACACAAAGACACATGCATACACAAACAATCACAGAAGAAACAGATATGGGCGCCTTATTATTTCAAAGCTGATTTCATTATTAATCACCTGTAATAACAGAGCTGAGCTTACAGGGCCCGATGTGAACACTATGGGTCCATGACCTTCCACTGTGGTTCAAATCCTGACAGCACCACATGTGTGAACGAAGACGACTCTTTCAGTCTCACAGGTTAACATCAAGTGCATTCTTCGTTCTAATTTTTTTTCTTCTTCTTCTTCTTTTTCTTTTCATTACATGACCAATGTCAACCTGCTGATGAATCTGTCTTAGCTGATGCATGCAGGGTATTTTCATGTTTCCTTAACCCATCGAACACCGACATGGATTACAGGATCTTTAATAAGCATATTTGATCTTTTGTATGTATGTATTCACACGAAGGGAACTGGGGCACTGGCAGGTCTGAACATATGCTGACCAGGGAGATAAAAAAAAAAAATTAACCCTTAACCCACCAAGAGCACCAAAACCAGGGATCAAACACAGACACTTGAGTGAGAATCGCAGTGCTTTAACCACTTGGCTACTGCGCCCGTCTGTCCTGATTTCCCAGGTCAACGATATGTGCAGACATGCTAGTGCCTGAACCCCTTTCATGTTCATACAGACGCACAAAATCTTCCTAAAGCTCTCAAAGATCTGGTTACCTGTGTCAGCATTCAGTGGATTTTGGAAACATAAAACATTCCCAACGTGCACTCTCCCTGAAAATTGAAAACTGCTGCCAACATCACGGGGCAAAAACGGTAACACTCGTCCATATGAGCGAACACAAAAGATGCGCCCCACAAACGCAGAAGAAGGAATGTCACAAAGACCTGTCTTCCTCCTCAAAAAGACGCACGCCTTTAGGATAAAACACGACGTCTCTGCAATTGAACCCCCAACTCATTTTGTCAAGTACACCACACCCTGAACTGTTATTCGAAACCTTTTTTTAAAAACATGACATAAAACACGGCGTCTCTGTCAATAAACCACCGACTCATTTTGTCAAACTAAACTACATCCAGAACTTTTATTCCGATACTTTATTAAAAAACATGACACAAAAACAAAAGCAGGAGAATCACACACGTCACGCCAAACAGGCAAGAAAGGCGAGGGAACGTACCATGTGGAATTTGGGAGGTGTGGAACGTTTCTGTTTGGAAGGCTGGCACTCCACACGAAGCAGCAGACGCTGAACGTAGATGTCACACAGCTGGACCTACAGTCACATTATCATCATTATTATCATCATTATGAGCATTTACACCTAATCTTGAAAATAAGCCCTAGGTGTTAACAAATAGGAAACACACACACACACACACACACACACACACACACTCACGCACGAACACACACATATAAATATCAAAAAAGAAAAATTGAACACAAGATACAAACATTATTAAATTATTCATCCCCCACACCCCCCACTCCACCACACACACGCACACACACACCCACACCCAAACAAACACAACACACACACAAGCACACGAGCACTACACAAACAAGTCACAGTACAGACGTTCTGCTTTCACTGGACTGGTCACACTGAAAACGCACTTGAAACCTGGATGACTCAACTGCTATGAGACTTTTCTGTTCATTTGGGTTTTTTCCCCTGATAAATCCATGAATCATGTCACGTCTCCTGTTCAGCGTATGTATGATGGTCAGTTGTGTTTGACGATGACCATCAGAACAGCAGAAGAGGTAACTGCTGTTCTGACTATCTGGGCTAGAATTTGATCACAGTGGAGAGTGTATTGCCCAAGTTACACTCTCTCGGATGGGATTGTTCCCAAAGGCCAACTCGCCCCCAAGGCTGCAGCACTAAGAGCCAGTGCAATTTTGCCTCCTAGTTTGAGAGTCTTAGTTCTTCACAAAAGACTAAGCAGTAAATGATTTCCCATTGCAATATGTTAAGTGCGTGGGCCATTTTTATACACTAAAACTGATCAATGCAAACAGGTATTCTGTATCTTAAGTGATAAGAAACTCTCGGGAGAGCTGGACAGTACAAGGTCTTCAGAGAAGAAGCCCCCCTCAGTCAAGTGTTTCGGCCCTGAACTCCTTACACTCTATGGGGACCCAAGTCATGACTCCTGAATGACGGGCACAATAGCCAAGTGGTTAAAGCGTTGGACTTCAATCTAAGGGTCCGGGGTTCGAATCACGGTGACGGCGCCTGGTGGGTAAAGGGTGGTGATTTTTACGATCTCCCAGGTCAACATATGTGTAGACCTGCAAGTGCCTGAACACCTTTCATGTGTAGACGCAAGCAGAAGATCAAATACACACGTTAAAGATCCTGTAATCCATGTCAGCGTTCGGTGGGTTATGGAAACAAGAACATACCCAGCATGCACGCCCCCGAAAGCGGAGTATGGCTGCCTAAAAGGCGGGGTAAAAACGGTCATACACGTAAAAGCCCACTCGTGTACATACGAGTGAACGTGGGAGTTGCAGCCCACGAACACTGAAGAAGAAGAAGAAGACTCCTGAATACCCTTGTATTGCTGCCTTTTTTTTTCTTAAAAAAAAAAAAAAAAAAAAAAGAAAAAAAAAAAGCCACTTACTGTGTGGACAGCCTTTGTTTCATGCAAGACAAATTCCTCTGACTGAGTGGACATGTCCACTGATTATGACTAAAGCTCCAAAGAATAATGTGTGTTCTTCATATTTGCACAGTGTAATTTTAGATGAAATCTAAACAAGAGAGCTTACTGTTTTGCTGTCTATACTGGTTAGTAACAAAAATAAGTACACACACACACACACACACACACACACACACACACTCAAACATACACACACACACACACACACACTCAAACATACACACACACTAAACACATATAACAAACAAACAAAACATAGTGAATAGCTTACAGCTGCCTCTTCAAACCACAGTTTTCGTTTCACATCTGCAACAAACCAATCATTGGTGCTTAAGACCTTTGGTTCCCCCGCCCCCCTCCCCTTTTTTTTTTTCGTCAAGACTGCATGAATATGACAGATGATTGAAATAAAAAGCGTAATCACAGAACTTTTTTTTTTCAAATCAAAAGTTGTCATTTTGTTGGGCAGGAGGGTGGAGGGGGGAGTGGATGGGGGCGTGGGGGTGGGGTTGTTCCTTGCACTGAAGGATATATTACTCAAATAGGAAACATTATCATCATCATCATTATCAGAATGTCGCACAGTTCATACATACCACTGTAGAAGAAACGCATTAAACTACAGCAGGATACTACAGCGGCAATTAGTTTTCAAATCAAGGTTCCATGTTTGGGCAAAATGCCTTTACCTTCCAGAGTGAAACACACCTATCATAACCAGAAAATTATCAAAAATAAAAACATCACCAGCAACGAAAAGTGGTGGTGTGTGTCCATCGATATCGATGATGACCATCGTTGTCATCCAGCTGGGGGATGGGGGTAGGGTGGTGGTGGTGGGTGGGGAGGATGCTCATGAATCTATCTGTGAGTGCGCAGATGGCTGAATAGTCCAATCTGCGCACGAAATGTTCGCTGACAGTTGGGGCAGACAAAGACAGGCATATCATTGTCAGGGAGCTTGTTTGCCCGTGACTTTCTGGCCTGCCTCTTCTGAACAGCTGCAGCAGTCCTGTTGGCCTCGCACAAGGTACAACATCCAGCAACCTAGTGGCAGTCGAAGGGAAGTAAATCTCCCAGTCACAAAGTTGAACAAGAGTGAGACCCCCTGAATAGGATGACGGTGCTCAGTTTTGCAGCCTTTTCAGTAAGTTTAAGGGTTCTGGTGTCTCGGGGTCAACACAGCATATTTCACACTCACAGGTTACAGGACAGTGTGTCTACATGGAATGGTTATCAGAACAAAAACATCTGTCCAGCCATGTGCGCAAGCGAGCGTGCGTGTGTGTGTATGTGCGCATGCGTGCATGCATGCATGCATGCATGCATGTGTGTGTGTGCGTGTGTTTATGTTTGTATGAGTGTGCGTGCATGCGTGCGTGCGTGTGTGCGTGCGTGTGTGTGTGTGTGTGTGTATAAGCATGCATGTGTGTGTGTGTGTGTGCGTGTGTGCGTGCGTGCATGCGTGCATGCATGCGTGCGTGTGTGTCTGTGCATGCGCAGGCACGCACGCATCTGAGCTTGTATGCATGTGTGAGAGTGTGTGTATATGTGTGTGTGTGTGTGTGTGTGTGTGTGTGTGTGTGCATGTTTTGTGTGGAAATGTCAAAATTCAGGACCGCTTTCTTGCATCAATCAAAAACAGATGTGGACACAGACAGACGGACAGTCTGACAGACAGACAGACAGATAAGAAGAGATCGAGGCAGACAGACAGACGGGCAGTCTGACAGACAGATAAGCAGAGGGGCAGACAGACTCACCACTCAGCAGCACTTCCAGAAACTCTCTGACCTGATTGTTCTTATACCTTTCACCTTCAAAGTTCTTCTGTAACACACACACACACACACGCATGGTAATTAGCCATATCTCTCTATCACTCTTGTGCTGGACACACACCCCCAACTGAGACCTGTGGCTTACTCTTAATTCTTCTGTCCGCTTTCTTAAACACATGATTTCACACACGTGTCATTATTGTATAGTTGTTGGGGTTTTTTTGGGGGGGGGGTTTTGGAGGGGGGGGGGGGGGGGGGGGGCGGGAGAGGGGGGGGTCACAACACATTCCAAACTGTCTATATGTGTGTGTGTGTGTGTGTGTCAATGTGTTAGTGAAGGTTGGGGTGAGTTGGAAGATGTGGTATTACCAACAATGCCAACAACAGCAGCATCCCCCACCAACCAACCGTCCACACACACACACACACACACACGCAAACACACACATGCATGCATGTAATACGCGCACACACACACACACACACACACACACAAACACACACATGCATGCATGTAATACGCACACACACACACGCAAACACACACATGCATGCATGTAATACGCGCACACACACACACACACACACACACGCAAACACACACATGCATGCATGTAATACGCACACACACACACGCAAACTTCAATGCAAACACACACACACACACACACACACACACAAAGAAAGGAGACACACACTCACACATGCATGAACACACACACACACACACACAAACGACACACATGCCGGCGCGTGCACACACACACACACACACATAAACACACACACACACACACAGAAAGCAGACCATGACGGGGAAGGGGGAGGGAGGTTGGGGGCAGGGGGGGCGGGGGGGGGACATAGCAAAGAACCGTAACTACCTCCAACAGCAGCAGACAGGTGTCCAGAGTCATGTCCCCCTGGCCCACAATGTCTGCCAGCAGGTGCAGCAGGGTGGAGGGGGTGTGGCACCTCATCAGCTGTCATCACAATACACAGCACTTCATCATCAGCTGTCATCACAATACACAGCACTTCATCATCAGCTGTCACAAAACACTTCATCATCAGCTGTCATCACAATACACAGCACTTCATCATCAGCTGTCATCACAATACACAGCACGTCATCATCAGCTGTCATCACAATACACAGCACTTCATCATCAGCTGTCATCACAATACACAGCACTTCATCATCAGCTGTCATCACAATACACAGCACTTCATCCTCAGCTGTCATCACAATACACAGCACTTCATCCTCAGCTGTCATCACAATACACAGCACTTCATCATCAGCTGTCATCACAATACACAGCACTTCATCCTCAGCTGTCATCACAATACACAGCACTTCATCCTCAGCTGTCATCACAATACACAGCACTTCATCCTCAGCTGTCATCACAATACACAGCACTTCATCCTCAGCTGTCATCACAATACACAGCACTTCATCATCAGCTGTCATCACAATACACAGCACTTCATCCTCAGCTGTCATCACAATACACAACACTTCATCCTCAGCTGTCACACAACACTTCATCATCAGCTGTCACACAGCACTTCATCATCAGCTGTCATCACAATACACAGCACTTCATCCTCAGCTGTCATCACAATACACAACACTTCATCATCATCTGTCACACAACACTTCATCATCAGCTGTCATCACAATACACAGCAGTTCATCATCAGCTGTCACACAACACTTCATCATCAGCTGTCATCACAATACACAACACTTCATCATCAGCTGTCATCACAACACACAACACTTCATTATCAACTGTCATCACAATACACAACACTTCATTATCAGCTGTCATCACAATACACAACACTTCATCATCAGCTGTCATCACAACACATAACACTTCATTATCAACTGTCATCACAATACACAGCACTTCATCATCAGCTGTCACCACAATACACAACACTTCATCATCAGCTGTCATCACAATACACAGCACTTCATCATCAGCTGTCATCACAAGACACAGCACGTCATCATCAGCTGTCATCACAATACACAGCACTTCATCATCAGCTGTCATCACAAGACACAGCACGTCATCATCAGCTGTCATCACAACACACAGCACTTCATTATCAACTGTCATCACAATACACAACACTTCATCATCAGCTGTCATCACAATACACAACACTTCATCATCAGCTGTCATCACAATACACAACACTTCATCATCAGCTGTCACCACAATACACAGCACTTCATCATCAGCTGTCATCACAATACACAGCACTTCATCCTCAGCTGTCATCACAATACACAGCACTTCATCATCAGCTGTCATCACAATACACAGCACTTCGTCATCAGCTGTCATCACAATACACAGCACTTCATCATCAGCTGTCACCACAATACACAGCACTTCATCATCAGCTGTCATCACAACACACAGCACTTCATCATCAGCTGTGATCACAATACACAGCACTTCATCATCAGCTGTCATCACAATACACAGCACTTCATCATCAGCTGTCACCACAATACACAGCACTTCATCATCAGCTGTCACACAGCACTTCATCATCAGCTGTGATCACAATACACAGCACTTCATCATCAGCTGTCATCACAATACACAACACTTCATCTTCAGCTGTCACCACAATACACAGCACTTCATCATCAGCTGTCATCACAATACACAGCATCTCATCATCAGCTGTCATCACAATACACAGCACTTCATCATCAGCTGTCATCACAATACACAGCACTTCATCATCAGCTGTCACACAGCACTTCATCATCAGCTGTCATCACAATACACAGCACTTCTTCATCAGCTGTCATCACAATACACAACACTTCATCATCAGCTGTCACACAACACTTCATCATCAGCTGTCACACAACACTTCATCATCAGCTGTGATCACAATACACAACACTTCATCATCAGCTGTCACAAAACACTTCATCATCAGCTGTGATCACAAGACACAGCACTTCATCACAATACACAGCACTTCATCATCAGCTGTGATCACAACACACAGCACTTCATCATCAGCTGTGATCACAACACACAGCACTTCATCATCAGCTGTGATCACAATACACAACACTTCATCATCAGCTGTCATCACAATACAGAACACTTCATCATCAGCTGTCATCACAATACACAGCACTTCATCATGTGTCTGTCTCAAAACGGATTAACACCTGACCTAACCCTTCACAGTATTTCAACGGATATTTTAATCAAAATTAACCATTCTTCTTTTTTTTTCCCCAGACAACCTACCCCTACTCCCCTCTCCCCTAACACTTCATCACCTACCCACCCCCCACCACCACCACCCCCAAGCCCCCCCACCCCACCCCCCACCCCACTGAAACAAAAAGGAAAAAAATCCATTGAGGAAGAACACAATAGAATCCTCACTGGAAAAAAAAATGAGTTGGGTTGTGGTGGTGAAAAGGTAAAAACAAACAAACCAAAAAAAAAAAAACCCTCCCACTTCATCATCTCAATAAGGGATATTCATCTATGCTGTAAAACACTATCAGCTGTCACACAATACACAACCCTTCATCATCTCAGTCAAGGATATTCGTCTGTGCTGTAAAGCACTAAACAAAAACACAACGCTTCATCATCTCAATAGAAGAAATTCATTTTGCTGAAAAACACTAAACAATACACAATATCACAGTCATTCAATATCTATACTTGAAATAGATTTTTTTTTAAAAGCTTTGACGTCAATGTTTAATTTTAAAAAACATAATAAAATAATCACAGTTTTTAAAAAATGTAACAATAAACCACACACACAATAATCATAACCATACACCTGTAATAATCACAGTTAAACGGCAGGCATAAAGTCATAAAGTAGCATACTAGAATCAAACATAGACATACAATAACAATATGCTATTCACATTTTGAATAAAGATGTCATAATATACATACATACTCTATAGTATATAGTTATGGAGTTACATATTCAATTATTAATAATCATTGTTTAATAGCTGAACTGACTATGGAATAAAGCTGCATTTAGTACCATTTGTTTTTCATTTTGGAAGACGGAAACATCTGCCTGAAGGCAGGACTTGATAATAATTTGCCAGAGTGCGGCTGCTCTCACTTGAAATGCATGTGGCCTTACTGTCATACTCTAACATTACATCATTTACTAAAGTTGTCTGGTCTTACACGTGCACCACAACCCTGCCACACACATTCATAATCTTTTTCAGCATATTCTTATCAATTCTTTACAGCGATACCCCCATACAAACATTTAAAAACGTTCATGGGGGGGGCTGTTGTTTGTGGGACGTGGTGGCGGTCTCCACTCTGGGAGGGACGCTCACTCAGTCTGGCTCCGCAACTAAGCCATTATTGTCGTTAGTTGGGGGCTTCGTAGGTGGTGTCCTAAGTACGTTGAATCAGAACAGGCACCACTGAACACCACCGAAGTGACTCAGCAGCAGTGCTGGGTCTCCTCTGGTGTGTGGCCTCCTGGCGACCTAACATCGATGGTTCCCTGCGGACTGCTGACACTGGAACTGTGGCGGATGAACCCTAGTGTGGCCGTGTATGGGGGAATCTAAATGAGCGGCGTAGGAGTAATGCCACTGAAATGGTGCAGATGATGGGGCAGCAACAAAAAAATAAAAAAATAAAAACGAAAGTTAAAGTTCATTCAATAAAATAGATATCTATCCTGAAGGAAGTGACACATATTTACAAAAACACTTACTACAGATTTAGGATCCTCTTTTTTTTTTCTTCTGCATTCCCAAGTGATTTTCTTAGACAGTTATTACAGATTTAGGATTCACTTTTTCTGTGTTCTTAACTGATTTTCTTTCGTATTCCTACATAGTCCAGAACACTCTTTCTTTTCTGTTTTGACCAAAACTGGAATGTACTTTCTTTTGTATTGCAAACAAGTTTGGGATACACTTTCTTTTGTATTCCTTAAATATCTAAAACACACTTTCTTTTATACTCCAAACAAACTACAGACACACCTAGCAAATCAACGACAAAGCTTCTTTTGTATTCCTAGCAGATTAAGGATAGACCTTCTTTTGTATCCCAAACAAAATAAATACATCCCTTCTTTTGTATTCCAAACGAATTAAAGGCACACTTTCTTTTCTATTCCTAGCAAAAATTAAGGACACACTTTTTGTATTCCTAGCAGATTAAGGACACACTTTTTTTTCTTTTTCTTTTTTTTTTGTATTCCAAACAAATTACGGACACACCTTCTTTCGTATTCCTGACAAACTTAGGAAACACTTCTGAATGTGTACAAATTCCACTGCTCATGACTTCCCCACTTTCTCTGTCAGCTGCCCTGAAGAGGCACGGGAACCTAAGTGCGTTTGCTCCCCTCTGACCTCTAACCTTTGACCTTTTAACCTTTGACCTCTGACCTGACCCAAAGGCGTGAACTCCGAGGCCTCCCTGTGGATTAGCTGGGGGTGTTTGGCGCAGATCTCCAGCAACTCTCCCTGGAACAAATCCATTCCAATCCAGTTATGTTGTATGTTCTCTTATTATGCTTATTACTACATTTCCAAGGCAGAAGTTCCAGCCCTTAACAGAATCGTAAAAACTGCCACCAAGATTACCGGAGCTGATCTACCTTCTCTAGAAGACATATATTACAAGTGGCTACTCAAAAAAGCAAAATCAATCAGCCAGGACGAATCACATCCAGCTTTAGGGATTTTTGAGATGCTCCCCTCTGGTCAACGGTACAGAAGTATAAGGACGAAAACCAGTCGCTTCGCCAATAGCTTTTTCCCCAAAGCAGTCAATGCCCTGTCTCTCTAACAAATCCAGTGTGATGAATAGAAGTGTGCAACCAACAACCATCTACCTGAAGATCTAGTCATCAGCCCCATCCACATGTAATATGCAGCTTCTGTTCAAACATGAGTGTGTGTGTGTGTGTGTGTGTGTGTGTGCGTGCATGTGTGTGTGTGTGTGTGTGTGCAGTGCGTGCATGTGTGAGTATGCACAATTTTTTATATTGATATGCACTTGTATTTATCCTAATTTCTACTGTATCTGTGTTTTTGTATGATTTTCAATTTATGTTTGTATCATGTACTATCCCCCCCCCCCCCCTCCCCCAAATATTCTTTGTGACATAAAAAGTAGTAGAAACATAAAACAGAATCATTAATATTATAAAAACACAATGCACAAAACCCACAAAGTAACATACTCTCAATACTACAACTGTTACACTCCAACACACACACACACACACACACACACACATGACTGAACAGGTGAAATAATAGCAATTTTCACTTAAGATATATACATGAAACAAGGAGCATAATTGTAATTTGCATGCCATAGATTTGTATTTGAGGTTGACATCAACTTGGCAGTTACTTATCTCATGTCTTTTATGTGTTCATACTGACTGACTGTGACACTATGGACTGTGCATGTGTATGATAGTGATTATCGCATGCAAGGTTCACATCAACTTGGCATTTACATATTTCATGTGCAGGGCTAAATGAGTTCAGCTCCGTAGGCAAAAAAACCAGATCCGTCCAACAGAAAATTTTGGCGCTGCTCCTTATCTCTGGTCAGCAGCCTTCACCCTTACACAAACGTCAAACACCGAGCTGCATGTTACATGTCTGATTGTGTATGCATACACAACTTATACCTGACTGAATGACACAGGAAACGAATGATGAGAGGCCAAGTATAAGTATCCACATCACTGTCATAAAAACAACTGTAATTCGGCTCACAGTTCATAAATAACAAAGGAGGTAATTAGGTTGGCACATCTCACTCAATGAACCCGGCTATTTAGCCGAAAACAAAAACCTTTCCACAGTCAGCTCTCTGAATTGGGACTCGACAACTGCTTACTAAACACTGATACTGAGTCTGCAAAATTTGCTCAAACACTATTCAGAAGAAAGGTCTGATTTCCCCATGCCACACCTTCTCCCAACATCTACGTCAATGCTAAAAATGTGTGTAGTTTTTTTGTTTTTTGTTTTTTTGTGATTGTATGTTTGTGCATGTGTTAACTGAAGATCTATCCTAGTTGTCATTAAAATCACATGGCTGACTAACAATCGTAACTGATTTTTAATATTAAAAAGTAGACTTGGAGGGAATTAATGATAGTTCATCATTTAATGTCCCCGTCCCCACCCCACTTAACCCCCTCACAACAAATTTAATGTACACAGTTCGCAATATAAAACCTTTCTCAGACAATGAAACTCAAGAACTTCACAGTGAAAAAACAAAAAAAAACAAAAAAAAACCATCACTGCCAAGAATGTCACAGTGAAAATGCTACAATGATTTTCACAAGAAAATGCAACCAGTCAATCATCAAATCAGAAATACGAGTGAAAGCAAAAAAAACCCAAAAAAAACCCAAAGCAACAACAACAAACAAACAACAACAAAACAAATCAGGACAATAAAACAACAAAGCACATCACAACAAATCAGGACAATGAAACAACAAAGCACATCACAACAAATCAGGACAATGAAACAACAAAGCACATCACAACAAATCAGGACAATAAAACAATGAAGCACATCACAACAAATCAGGACAATAAAACAATGAAGCACATCACAACAAATCAGGACAATAAAACAACAAAGCACATCACAACAAATCAGGACAATAAAACAATGAAGCACATCACAACAAATCAGGACAATGAAACAATGAAGCACATCACAACAAATCAGGACAATGAAACAACAAAGCACATCACAACAAATCAGGACAATGAAACAATGAAGCACATCACAACAAATCAGGACAATGAAACAATGAAGCACATCACAACAAATCAGGACAATAAAACAATGAAGCACATCACAACAAATCAGGACAATAAAACAATGAAGCACATCACAACAAATCAGGACAATGAAACAATGAAGCACATCACAACAAATCAGGACAATGAAACAATGAAGCACATCACAACAAATCAGGACAATGAAACAATGAAGCACATCACAACAAATCAGGACAATGAAACAACAAAGTACATCACAATAAATCAGGACAATAAAACAACAAAGCACATCACAACAAATCAGGACAATGAAACAATGAAGCACATCACAACAAATCAAGACAATGAAACAACAAAGCACATCACAACAAATCAAGACAATTAAACAACAAAGCACATCACAACAAATCAGGACAATGAAACAACAAAGCACATCACAACAAATCAGGACAATAAAACAATGAAGCACATCACAACAAATCAGGACAATGAAAAATTGAAGCACATCACAACAAATCAGGACAATAAAACAACGAAGCACATCACAACAAATCAGGACAATGAAACAACAAAGCACATCACAACAAATCAGGACAATGAAACAATGAAGCACATCACAACAAATCAGGACAATAAAACAACAAAGCACATCACAACAAATCAGGACAATAAAACAATGAAGCACATCACAACAAATCAGGACAATGAAACAATGAAGCACATCACAACAAATCAGGACAATGAAACAATGAAGCACATCACAACAAATCAAGACAATAAAACAATGAAGCACATCACAACAAATCAGGACAATGAAACAATGAAGCACATCACAACAAATCAGGACAATGAAACAATGAAGCACATCACAACAAATCAGCACAATGAAACAACAAAGCACATCACAACAAATCAGGACAATAAAACAATGAAGCACATCACAACAAATCAGGACAATGAAACAATGAAGCACATCACAACAAATCAGGACAATAAAACAACAAAGCACATCACAACAAATCAGGACAATGAAACAACAAAGCACATCACAACAAATCAGGACAATGAAACAACAAAGCACATCACAACAAATCAGGACAATGAAACAACGAAGCACATCACAACAAATCAGGACAATGAAACAACAAAGCACATCACAACAAATCAAGACAATGAAACAATGAAGCACATCACAACAAATCAGGACAATGAAACAACAAAGCACACCACAACAAATCAGGACAATGAAACAATGAAGCACATCACAACAAATCAGGACAATGAAACAATGAAGCACATCACAACAAATCAGGACAATGAAACAATGAAGAACATCACAACAAATCAGGACAATAAAACAATGAAGCACATCACAACAAATCAGGACAATGAAACAACAAAGCACATCACAACAAATCAGGACAATGAAACAACAAATCACATCACAACAAATCAGGACAATGAAACAAAGAAGCACATCACAACAAATCAGGACAGTAAAACAATAAAGCACATCACAACAAATCAGGACAATAAAACAACAAAGCACATCACAACAAATCAGGACAATAAAACAATGAAGCACATCACAACAAATCAGGACAATGAAACAATGAAGCACATCACAACAAATCAGGACAATGAAACAACAAAGCACATCACAACAAATCAGGACAATGAAACAACAAAGCACATCACAACAAATCAGGACAATAAAACAATGAAGCACATCACAACATATCAGGACAATGAAACAATGAAGAACATCACAACAAATCAGGACAATGAAACAACGAAGCACGTCACAACAGAAACCCAAAGAGACCAGACAAGATTCAGGGACTTTCAGATGACCCCTGCACCATTTTCACCTTGTCAAGAGAGGACAACTCCAGCTCTGCAGAGCCAGGGTCGCACAAGAGTAGCTGCACTTCAACCCGCGCCAGTTGCTCCAGAGCGCTGTGGGAAGGTGGACAAAACAATGCTCCAGTAAGGTCTGGGGGTGTGGGGGGGTGCGGGTGTGTGCTGATTATCTGGCTGCGGTTTTCAGCAATTTATCTTTATTCTTATCTTATCTGTCTATTATAACCAATGTGCAGTATAGTAGGCTATGTTTTTAATTATATTCAAATAATGTTTCTTAATTCTTTCAGTTTTTACATTAAGAATACTAGTTATTACCTGCAGTTTGTGGATGTATGTATGAAACGGTGTATGTGATATTTTTTACATTTGTATCTTCGTAATATTTGTAAAAGCTGTTATTGACTTTTACAGTTATGGTCCCCATGTTGTTTACTTGTCTATGTTGTGATAATGCACCTGACCAAATTTCTCCAGTTGGATATAATAAAGTTATTCTTATCTTATCTTATCTTCTGCTGGCTGTGTGTGTGTGTGTGTGTGTGTGTGTGTCAACCTCACTGTCTGTCCTGTAATAAAGGTATTCTACCTCTCCTGTGTCCCAACTCTACCTCCCTTGCTCATTTCCAAAGTTTACCTCTTGATTTGTCTTCTTCACACCGGCTGTGATGTAAAGAGGATCAAGCTACCTTCACGCTCAGCCCACCCAGACGGTGCCAGCAGCAGAACTGAGCACGTCATTTTGCACTTACCCGTCAAGTAAGTGGTCACACTGACCACCAGCCATCTCCAGCCAGCCTTTTGATTTGACACATATACGTAAATGAAACGGATGGATGGTCCTAGGGATGGAACTCTTCAATGATACTAGCAGGAATAATCCCAAGAGTAACAGTGTCTTCTGTCTGGACAGTGCGGCAGCTGACAGCAACTGGCTGTGTCTGACTGAAGTGTGTTGCTGTGTCAGGCTGACAGCAACTGGCTGTGTCTGACTGAAATGTGTTGCTGTGTCAGGCTGATGGCAACTGGCTGTGTCTGACTGAAATGTGTTGCTGTGTCAGGCTGATGGCAACTGGCTGTGTCTGACTGAAATGTGTTGCTGTGTCAGGCTCACGACTGTGTCTAAATGGAGTGTGTTGACAGCAACTGGCTGTGTCTGATTAAAGTGTGTTGCTGTGTCAGGCTGACAGCAACTGGCTGTGTCTGACTGAAGTGTGTTGCTGTGTCAGGCTGATGGCAACTGGCTGTATCTGACTAAGTGTGTTGCTGTGTCAGGCTGATGGCAACTGGCTGTGTCTTACTGGAGTGTGTCGCTGTGTCAGGCTGATGGCAACTGGCTGTGTCTTACTGGAGTGTGTTGCTGTGTCAAGCTGACAGCAACTGGCTCTGACTGAAGTGTGTTGCTGTGTCAGGCTGACGGCAACTGGCTCTGACTGAAGTGTGTTGGTGTGTCAGGCTGACAGCAACTGGCTGCGTATGACTGAAGTGTGTTACTGTGTCAGGCTGACAGCAACTGGCTGTGTCTGACTGAAGTGTGTTGCTGTGTCAGGCTGACGGCACCTGGCTGTGTCTGACTGAAGTGTGTTGCTGTGTCAGGCTGACAGCAACTGGCTGTGTCTGACTGAAGTGTGTTGCTGTGTCAGGCTGATGGCCACTGGCCGTGTCTAACTGAAGTGTGTTGCTGTGTCAGGCTGACAGCAACTGACTGTGTCTAACTGAAGTGTGTTGCTGTGTCAGGCTGGCGGCAACTGGCTGTGACTGAAGTGTGTTGCCGTGTCAGGCTGACAGCAACTGGCTCTGACTGAAGTGTGTTGCCGTGTCAGGCTGACAGCAACTGGCTCTGACTGAAGTGTGTTACTGTGTCAGGCTGACAGCAACTGGCTGCGTATGACTGAAGTGTGTTGCTGTGTCAGGCTGACGGCAACTGGCTCTGACTAAAGTGTGTTGCTGTGTTAGGCTGACAGCAACTGGCTGTCAGCAACTAGCTGGCTTCTGTGTTAAAGTAGCAGAAAAGTGTTGTTTATGTGTGGCATGATATTCCATGTACGTTACATATTTGTTACAGCAGTGACATGGATGTGACTGGAAAATTACTTTCATTTGACAAAGGAATGCCAAAGATTTGCAGATAAACAAAGTCACTTTAATTCCCCAAAATATCAGCATCCAAGAACAGCTTTTACTTTTTTATTTTATAGTTTGCTCACAGGAGGCTGGGAAATATGTTTGAAAGTGAGAATAATTATCAAAATGGAAAGGTTACAAAATGATGCGACTGTTTCAATTTTTTTTTTTACTTTCTGATTCCATACATGTTTATGGTTGTTAAGGTTTTATTCAATCTGTGAAAATATTATTGCCCTCCATGTGCCAAAGGTGGCCAAAAGATTAGTTTCTTTATGCTTTTATTGTTTTTCTGAGTTTGTATGTGTGTGCACGTGTGTGTGTGTGTGTGTGTGTGTGTGTGTGCGTGTGCGCACGCACGTGCATGTGCGTGGGTGCTTGTGTGTGTGTGTGTGTGTGTGTGTGTGTGTGTGTGCATATGTGCATGGGAGCAAGTGACAAATATATGTGCATGCAAGCATGTGAACCAGTATGTTTACTCTGATTTGTGCTTTTGTGATCCAGTCTAATACCATCACCTTAGATGAACAGGCTATAAATAAATAAATGAACGAAACATGCTTTTGTGATCATTATGACAGCAAAGCTTAAAGGGTTGCAGAAGATTTTTTTCCTTTCTTTCCAATCTTTATCACGAACTTGAGGATACATATGACAACAACAATAACAATGTGTTCTCCTGTCGATACATACATAAGACAACAATAATAACAATGTGTTCTCCTGTCGATACATACATAAGACAACAACAATAACAATGTGTTCTCCTGTTCGATACATACATATGACAACAACAATAACAATGTGTTGTCCTGTCGATACATACATATGACAACAACAATAACAATGTGTTCTCCTGTCCATACATACATATGACAACAACAATAACACTGTGTTCTCCTGTCCATACATACCTGAATTGCTCTCCTCTTGACTCCTTCAGCGTCATGAGATCTGACAGCAACTGTAGCGCCAA
>NC_134878.1:14008139-14043139 GCF_041734735.1 Babylonia areolata | reverse complement strand
GCAACAAAAGGGTTGTTGCTGGCAAAATTCTGTAGAAAAATCCACTTCGATAGGAAAAACAAATAAAACTACATGCAGGAAAAAATACAAAAAAATGGGTGGCGCTGTAGTGTAGCAACGCGCTCTCCCTGGGGAGAGCAGCCCGAATTTCACACAGAGAAATCTCATGTGATAAAAAGAGATACAAATACAAATAGGACACAACAACACCAGGCCAAATCGGGGGGAGGGATCAAACCCTGATCAGAATTCCAGCACCGTACTGATCCTGCCACATCCTGTGCCTCTGGACTGGAAAGATGGAGTCATCAATCCTTGACAACTTGCAAAACAAAATACATTTGCAGGCAGAAAAAAAAAAAGAAAAAAAGTGTGGTGCTGCACTGTAGCGAAGCAGTCTTCGTGGGGACAGCAGCCTGAATTTTACACAGAGAATTCTGCTGTGACAAAAGGAAATGCAGTATAATACAATACAAAGCAATGCAATGCAGTGCAACACAACACAACACAACACAGTTTCAGTTTTTCAGTTTCTCAAAGAGGCGTCAGTGTGTTCGGACAAATCCATATATGCTACAGCACACCTGCAAGGCAGACGCCTGACCAGCAGCATAACCCAACGTGCTTAGTCAGGCCTTGAGTGCATGCTCCTGTATTTGTGTACCTATCTGAGTGGGTTTCTACTGCAGAATTTTGCCAGAGGACAGGACTCTCGTTGCCATGGGTTCCTTTTCAGTGTGCCAGGTCCGTATGACTAGACACTCAGTTTGATTTTCCAGTCAAACTTGGGAGAAAGGGCGAGGGTGGGATTCGAACCCATATCATCACGGACTCCCTATATTGACAGCTGAGTGTCTTAACCATCCCTTCAGTGGTCCGGATGGGCAATGTGGATTATTGCACTAGCTGGGAAGTACGCTCTCAACACAACGCAATGCAACGCAACGCAACACAACACAACACAACTGACCTCTTTCAAGGTGAAGGACATGTCAGAATGGAACAGTGCCCAGTCCAGGTACTGCATCAGACCCTGACCATACACGTACACTGACGTTTGCTGAAAGACAGAAACACCACAACTTAAGACTCTACACTAGTTCACTGATCCCCGGCAATACACATAAATAACGTTTGCTGAAAGACAGAAACACCACAACTCAAGACTCTACACTAGTTCACTGATCCCCGGCAATACACATAAATAACGTTTGCTGAAAGACAGAAAAACCACAACTTAAGACTCTACACTAGTTCACTGATCCCCGGCAATACACATAAATAACGTTTGCTGAAAGACAGAAACACCACAACTTAAGACTCTACACTAGTTCACTGATCCCCGGCAATACACATAAATAACGTTTGCTGAAAGACAGAAACACCACAACTTAAGACTCTACACTAGTTCACTGATCCCCGGCAATACACATAAATAACGTTTGCTGAAAGACAGAAACACCACAACTCAAGACTCTACACTAGTTCACTGATCCCCGGCAATACACATAAATAACGTTTGCTGAAAGACAGAAACACCACAACTTAAGACTCTACACTAGTTCACTGATCCCCGGCAATACACATAAATAACGTTTGCTGAAAGACAGAAACACCACAACTCAAGACTCTACACTAGTTCACTGATCCCCGGGCAATACACATAAATAACGTTTGCTGAAAGACAGAAACACCACAACTCAAGACTCTACACTAGTTCACTGACCCCTGGCAATACACATAAATAACGTTTGCTGAAAGACAGAAACACACAACTTAAGACTCTACACTAGTTCACTGATCCCTGGCAATACACATAAATAACTGTTTGCTGAAAGACAGAAACACCACAACTCAAGACTCTACACTAGTTCACTGATCCCCGGCAATACACATAAATAACGTTTGCTGAAAGACAGAAACACCACAACTCAAGACTCTACACTAGTTCACTGATCCCCGGCAATACACATAAATAACGTTTGCTGAAAGACAGAAACACCACAACTTAAGACTCTACACTAGTTCACTGATCCCCGGCAATTACACATAAATAACGTTTGCTGAAAGACAGGAAACACCACAACTCAGGACTCTACACTAGTTCACTGATCCCCGGCAATACACATAAATAACGTTTGCTGAAAGACAGAAACACCACAACTTAAGACTCTACACTAGTTCACTGATCCCCGGCAATACACATAAATAACGTTTGCTGAAAGACAGAAACACCACAACTTAAGACTCTACACTAGTTCACTGATCCCCGGCAATACACATAAATAACGTTTGCTGAAAGACAGAAACACCACAACTTAAGACTCTACACTAGTTCACTGATCCCCTGGCAATACACATAAATAACGTTTGCTGAAAGACAGAAACACCACAACTTAAGACTCTACACTAGTTCACTGATCCCCGGCAATACACATAAATAACGTTTGCTGAAAGACAGAAACACCACAACTCAAGACTCTACACTAGTTCACTGACACCTGGCAATACACATAAATAACGTTTGCTGAAAGACAGAAACACCACAACTCAAGGCTCTACACTAGTTCACTGACACCTGGCAATACACATAAATAACGTTTGCTGAAAGACAGAAACACCACAACTCAAGGCTCTACACTAGTTCACTGATCCCCGGCAATACACATAAATAACGTTTGCTGAAAGACAGAAACACCACTACTCAAGACTCTACACTAGTTCACTGATCCCCGGCAATACACATAAATAACGTTTGCTGAAAGACAGAAACACCACTACTCAAGACTCTACACTAGTCCACTGACACCTGGCCATACACATACACTGATGTTTGCTGAGAGACGGAAAAAGACGGAAAGACAGAAAAACCACAACTGCAGACTCTACACCAGTTCAATGTCTGTATACAGGTACAGAAATTCACTTTATGACATGTGCAACCACAACACAAAAAATAATAAAAAATGTAAAGTAAAACAAAAATAAAATGAAACAGTAAATTAAGAAGGAACGTAAATTAAGATATGATCACACAGGCACGCACGCAAGCACACACACACAGTCATGCACACACGCACGCCCATGCATGCACATGCGCACGCACACACACACGCACACACGCACACACACACACACACACACACACACAATCTCATAATTTAATGCCTCAAGAAAGGAGCGATCCACAGAAATGTGTGAAACACATAAGAATGGAACCTGAGACTTTTCAAAACATGTTGAGGTAATTCCTATCTTCTTTGTCATAAACAACCAACCGTTTCTGCACAGCAATGCTAAGCTTTTCTCTGTCTGCCATGACATTGACACTGCTGGTATTGTGGAAGAGTTCTGTCCCTTGGACCAGCCAGCTGGATACGTTTCAAGCGCATGCCACAAATCAAAGAGCTGGCCAGTGTCTTCACACACACATACACACACACGCACGCACACACACACACACACACACACGCACACACACACACACACACACGCATGCACACACACACACACGCTGGCTGGTGTCTTCACACACACACACACATGCTGGCTGGTGTCTTCACACACATACACACACACACACACACACACACATACATACACACACAGACACAGAACACTAAACACGAAATCATGGAAACCGACAGAGGCTGATGAGAAAACTGACACACCCACCTCCTTAGAGTGCTGTCGGTGCTGTACTGCCTGTCGGATGACGTCTGCCAGACTCATTCCTGACTTCTTGTAGTACGGTAAGCACAAGTGCCAGTCATCCTGACGAGGCCTAATAACATCATCAGAGCTGATGTCATCATCATCATCCTCCTTCACTGTCAACACTGACACTATATAATCGTCATCGTCGTCACCATCACTATCACCACCACAAGCAGTGATATTCTGATATTTGCTCATCACTGTACCCACGAATACGGAGTATGGCTGCCTGCATGGCTGGGTAAAAACGGTCATACACATAAAAACCCACTTGTGTTGATACGAGTGAATGTGGGAGTTGCAGCCCACGAATGAAGAAGAAGAAGCTCATCACGATTACTTGAAGAAAATGTGCTGTACAGAAGAAACAGACAATTTGATTATGTCTCCAGTTTGAGATCTCAGAACTCTGAATATGGCAAACACACTCTTGATTGTAAGACATCTGCGTAGATGCACACACTCCATCTTCTCTTGATCAGTAGTTAAAAAAACATTTCATAAAAAAATTTTAAAATTTTTGTCTTAAATCACTGTCAAGTTTACCCTGACCACTCCACCCACAAAAGGTCCATGTTATGAATCAACGGGCACAATAACCAAGTGGTTAAAGCATTGGACTTTCAATCTGAGGGTCCCGGGTTCGAATATCGGTAACGGCGCCTGGTGGGTAGAGGGTGGAGATTTTTCCAATCTCCCAGGTCAACATATGTGCAGACCTGCCAGTGCCTGAACCCCCTTCATGTGTATAAGCAAGCAGATCAGATACACATGTTAAAGATCCTGTAATCCATGTCAGCATTCGGTGGGTTATGGAAACAAGAACATACCCAGCATGCACAGCCCCAAAAACGGAGTATGGCTGCCTACATGGTGGGGTAAAAACGGGTCATGCACGTAAAAGCCCACTCGTATACATACGAGTGACAGTGGGAGTTGCAGCCCACGAACGAAGAAGAAGAAGAAGGAACATGCTGTCACACTCTCCTCTGTCACTCACTGGAGCCTCAATTCTGCAGTGGTCAAGTCAGGTCAAGTTAACTTTATCATCTTCAAAAAGATATTCACATGTGGTTGTGTTGCTCACACTCACAATACAAACGTGTGTGTGTGTGTGTGTGTGTGCACGCGTGTGAGAAAATGTGAGTGAGCAAGAGTGTGTGTGAGTGTGTGTGTGTGTGTGAGAGAGAAAGAGAGAGAGAGAGAGAGAGAGAGAGAGAGAGAGAGAGAGAGAGAGAGAGAGAGAAAACAAGAAGGTTTGAGTATGAGAGTGTATCTTCCGCCTGAGGACTGGACACAACCGCCTGCTCCACCACATGCACACAATATTTGGCATTGGACAAAGTGGAGAGTGCCCTTATGGTGAGGGACCAATGACAACCGACCACATCCTTCAAGACTGTACGATGCATGCAGCATCCAGGAGGAAGTACTGGCCAACACTGACAGCAGTGGAAGCCAAACTGTATGGCACCCTGGAGGAGCTGCGATGGACGGCAGCCTTCATCGAGGACACTGGGCTGCTCATCTAACGGGAGGCGATCGAGGAAGAAGAAGAAGAGTGTGTATGTGTGTGTGTGTGTGTGTTTGGGTGTGAGAAAGTGTGAGTGAGTAAGAGTGTATGTGTGAGAGTGTGTGAGAGTGTGCGTGTATGAGTTTGAGTGTGTGTGCGTATGAGAGTGTCAATGTGTGTATCTGCATGTGTGTGTGTGAGTGTGTATGTATAATAGTGCGATAGTGCGCCCGCACAGTCATGCACACAAATACCCACATCCAAACAATCAATTCCGCACAATCAAGTCTCCACACACGCATGTTAAAAAAAAAAAACCCACAAAACTAAAACCCAAGTCCCGACGCATCGCTCAAAACAAAAACCCTGGCAGCTTGGCTTCCACTGCTGTCAGTGTTGGCCAGTACTCTCCTCTGTCACTCACTGGAGCCTCAATTCTGCAGTGGCCAAGTCAGGTCAAGTTAACTTTATCATCTTCAAAAAGATATTCACATGTGGTTGTGTTGCTCACGCTCACAATACAAACGTGTGTGTGTGTGTGTGTGTGTGTGTGTGCACGCGTGTGAGAAAATGTGAGTGAGCAAGAGTGTGTGAGTGTGTGTGTGTGTGTGTGTGTGAGAGAGAAAGAGAGAGAGAGAGAGAGAGAGAGAGAGAAAACAAGAAGGTGTGAGTATGAGAGTGTATCTTCCGCCTGAGGACTGGACACAACCGCCTGCTCCACCACATGCACACAAAATTTGGCATTGGACAAAGTGGAGAGTGCCCTTATGGTAAGGGACCAATGACAACCGACCACATCCTTCAAGACTGTACGACGCATGCAGCATCCAGGAGGAAGTACTGGCCAACACTGACAGCAGTGGAAGCCAAGCTGTATGGCACCCTGGAGGAGCTGCGATGGACGGCAGCCTTCATCGAGGACACTGGGCTGCTCATCTAACGGGAGGCGAATGAGGAAGAAGAAGAAGAGTGTGTATGTGTGTGTGTGTGTGTTTGGGTGTGAGAAAGTGTGAGTGAGTAAGAGTGTATGTGTGAGAGTGTGTGAGAGTGTGCGTGTATGAGTTTGAGTGTGTGTGCGTATAAGAGTGTCAATGTGTGTATCTGCATGTGTGTGTGTGAGTGTGTATGTATAATAGTGCGATAGTGCGCACGCACAGTCATGCACACAAATACCAACATCCAAACAATCAATTCCGCACAATCAAGTCTCCACACACGCATGTTAAAAAAAAACAACCACCACAAAACTAAAACCCAAGTCCTGACGCATCGCTCAAAACAAAAACTCTGGCGGCGAATGCTCTCACCAGGAATAGAAGTCACCCAGAAGGGCGCAGGACTCCAGGAAGAGGTCATGCAGCTGGGGGTCAGGGTTCAGCAGACGTCGCAGCTCCCAGCGCAGGAGCAGGTGGGCCTCCTGCAACAGGTGCAGGTAGGAGGAGGGGCCCGTCTCCTGGATGCGACTGCCAAACGTCACCTGGAGAAGGTTACAGGTTAAACATTAAACCGTGGAATGCCTTAATTTAAGCGATGGATGACGGGCACAATAACCAAATGGTTAAAGCATTGGACTTTCAATCTGAGGGTCCCGGGTTCGAATCTCGGTAACAGCTCCTGGTAGGTAAAGGGTGGAGATTTTTCTGATCGCCCAGGTCAACACATGTGCAGACGTGCTTGTGCCTGAACCCTCTTCGTGTGTATATGCAAGCAGAAGATCAAATACGCATGTTAAAGATCCTGTAATCCATGTCAGCGTTCGGTGAGTTATGGAAACAAGAACATACCCAGCATGCACACCCCTGAAAACAGAGCATGGCTGCCTACATGGCGGGGGAAAAAACGGTCATACATGTAAAAGCCCACTCGTGTACATACAAGTGAACATGGGAGTTGCAGCCCACAAACGCAGAAGAAGCGATGGAAAAGAGAAGAAGTGACCAGTAGCCCTTTGCAAGAGTGTAGGGGAACATAATAACAAACAAAGAACTGCAAAGTATCAGTGTGCAGCCATGTTCAAGAACAAACAAAAAAACGTTTTTCACATGCATAAAACCTGCTGTACAACAAAAGTGGAGAGAAAAAAAAGATGCAAGGGATGTAACTTATTAGCCACAGCTACTTCCAATTCTTCCGCAGAGAGTGGACAAGTAGTTTTGACAGGACAAGAATCCAGACCCCCTTCTGGAGCCTGCACCAGTGGGTAACAGTAAGATATGTGTAATTGAAACTGAATTTAACTACACATACTTCACCATGACCCTCTACTGCAGACTCCGGGACGGAGTCTGATTCCTGTCCTGTGCAAACTACTATCCGCCTATGCAGAGAAAACGAAAGTAGCTACAGCCGATAACCTCCCGGAAGTAGGTTACCTCCCCTCTGTACCCCAGACTAGCTTCCTCTTTTTCCGGCAGCCATCTTGACTCCTGATCCAGTGCTCTTCATACGGCTAAGTTTTTTCATATTTCTATCTGTCTATCGATTCTTTGACACTGATGTTTTGTGTCTGACAAAGACTTGTATCAGGTCACAACTTACTTAGCTCGTTTGGGCAATCGAGCTAAAATTATGGTGCAGTCGCAATCATAAGGGCCCTCTACCTTGGGTCGAACTTCAGGACTCAACCCATCATAGTTACACAACCTTCACCACACCAAGACACAAGGCCTGAACAATTTGACCTTTAAGGCTTATTGTCAACAGGTCGTTAAACTCAACTATTCCCTGCACACTACAAAACTGGACCAAACTAATACAGACATCTGCCAGTATTGGACTGCTTTAATAATAATAAAATAAAAAGTTTAAAAAAAAGATTAGCCAAATGCATTTTTTGAGAGAGAGAGAGAGAGAGAGAGAGAGAGAGAGAGAGAGAGAGAGAAAGATACCCAAACACAACAGCCAGGATTTTTTTTCTGATATTGTTTTTTTTCTGAATCAGTTTTTAAATAAACTCTCTCTCTCTGTGTCTGTCTCTCTCTCTCCCCCTCTCACTCACTCCCTCCCTCTCTCTCTCTCTCTACCTCTCTCTCTCTCTACCTCGTCCAAATCTTGATCTTTTTAAGTCCAGCCTGACTTACAGCGGGGGAACGTATTGGAATAATTTACCATCACGTTTAAAAAATATTACTAACCACAACTTTAAACAAAATCTAAAAATGTACCTATTCACAAAAATTGACTTCACCTGAAATCCAACATTGCTTTCGACAATTTGTGAGTTCCCTCTCACTCCCTCTTGAGTGGGTGCATTTGTGTGTGTGTGTGTGTGTGTGTGTGTGTGTGTGTGTGTGTGTGTGTGTATTTCATGATTTTTTTTTTCTTTTCTTCTCTTCTTCTTCCTTTTGTGGAATGGCTTTGAATTGTGAAATAATGGTATATTTTGATTGTGTTTTGATTTTGTGCTCATTTTCGCTTTTTTAGCTTAATTCCCTCTTTAGGGCGAGGGCTGGATGTAAAAAAGTATGTTACTTGCTTATCTATTACCCTTGTTAATAAAGATTTTGTCTTGTCTTGTCTTGTCTTGTCCCTGTGTCTCTCCCTCTCTCTCTCCCTCCTCTCTCTCCCTCTTTCCCCGATCTCCCTCACACACACACACACACACACACACACACACACACTCACCATATCTGTATACAGCTCAGCCACAGTACAGTTCTGCAGTATATACAGGTTCCAATGCAGGTCCTCCTGCCTGAAACCAGTCACACAAAGTGATCCCAACATGGGTAGCTTTCCCACTTTTCTGGCTATCCACTAAGCAAGTCAACTACTGAAGTCAGAGTGGTGGCCTAGAGGTAACGCCTACACCTAGGAAGCAAGAGAATCTGAGCGCACTGGCTCAAATCCCTCACTGAGTATGTCATTTCCAGCCAACCTACCTAACAACCTGCCGCATATTACCAATCTCAATATCTCTTCATGTAGTAATAATAATAATAATAATAATGTACATTTATATAGCACCCTTTCTCACTAAGAGCTCAGGGCGCTTTACATGAAAGAAAAATATTAAAAGTAACATAAAACATTCATGGCCACTCTTTCTCAAAAAAACCCTCCCCCCACTCACACTCTCCCTTTCCCACTCTACATACATCCAAAGTGAGCTGACATTGGTGGTGATGGAGAAAAGGAAGCTCAGAGTACTTATAGAAGGGTTTTTAAAAGATTAGTCTTTAGTGATGACCGAAAAGCAGAAATAGAATCAGATGCACGGATATGATGAGGAAGGTTGTTACAGATGTGAGGAGCAGCAAAGAAGAAAGAACGTTCACCATGTAATTAACAATCACTTTTTTTTTTTTGCTGTTGTTGTTGTTTCGGTGTAGGTTTTCTTTTTTTCTTTTGTTGCTGTTGTTGTTTATGAAAGTGCACAAACGTTAAAACTACAGCTTCCAATATTACAGGGGGGGAAAAATGGCACAGTTTTTGTGGCTAGATGTATGTATGTTTGTACTTCTTGGCAAAAGACTGGTATTCAGTCTGGTTTTGTTCACTTGGCACATGCATTTTTGACGTTGTTGGCTTTACAGTATGGGCCCCAGCTGATGACTTTCAATCTGAGGGTCCTAGTTCAAATCCCAGTTGCAGCGCATAAGAGTGGATATTTTTCCAATCTCCCAGATCAACAGATGTGCAGAACTGGTCTGGCGGATTCCCCTTGTTTATATACATTCACAGAAGATCAAATACGCATATCAAACATCCTGTAATCTATGCACACGTTCAGTGGGTTATTGAAAAATGAACATACCCAGCATGCACACCCCTGAAAACAGAGTATGGCTGACTGCATGGCTGGGTAAAAACAATCATAAATGTAAAAGTCCTCCCATACATCAAAGTGAAAGTGGAAGTTGCAGCCCACAAATGCAGAAGAAGAAGAAGAAATCAGACATGAGGAGAAAAACCCACAAGAAACTGAAAACTACCAATTCAACTGCAAAGATCAAAGAACATTTCCCTTAAAACACACACACACACACACACACACACACACACAAAAGGATGATTTTGTGTGAACCAGTCTGCTTGGGTTGTAATCTCGACATTCAATCTCTAAACGCTTCTCAATTTTTTTTCTCTTAAACTTTGCTCAGCACAGTCAGAGAAATCTTTCAAATTTTCAGTTGTTCACAGTCATAATACCCCCACTTATTTTCCTAACCACTACTAACCCTTTGTAGGCTTCAACCTTGGTCAGCAAGGCGACATAGTCGGTGCCATGGGAGACGTCAGTGGCCCCAAAGAACGGGTCGATGCCGGACAGACAGATATCAAGGCTGGAAGGTGGACGCACCTGCAACAGATCACAACACAACATGATGAGCAGGATGTGTAACACGCACAATTAGTGCACAACTGATGAACAGTTGATTTCAAAATGGATGATTAAAGATGTATTGTACTGTATCGTATTGTGTTGTATTGCATCACTTCGGTTCGCATCATATCGTATCGTATTGTATTGTATCGTATGTCTCAGTGCATCATATCCCAGCCCTTGTGACTGTCTGGAAGGGCCCAGTGCCCAGTGCCCACGCCCCCTATCATGCCAACACCCACCTCCTCCTCCCCCTCTGTGGACTCGCTGACTGCCAGGGCCACGGTGCCCCAGCGAGCAGTGTAGGTCTCCAGCCCCATCTTCGTCACCACATGCAGCAGGTGTGGCCCAGCCTCTACCTGAAACACCGCAGGTCATCGGTCATCGCCTGGGCGACACAGTGTGTGGGTATTACCATGGTGACTGACACAGCAAGTGGCCCAGCCTCTACCTGAAACACCGCAGGTCATCGGTCATCGCCTGGGCGACACAGTGTGTGGGTATTACCATGGTGACTGACACAGCAAGTGGTCCAGCCTCTACCTGAAACACCGCAGGTCATCAGTCATCGCCTGAGGCAACTGACACAGCATGTGGTTATTACCATGGTGACTGACATAATGTGTGGTTTTTACCATGGCAACTGACACAGCATGTGGTTATTACTAATGGTGACTGATACAGATGTGGTTGTTACCATGGCGACTGACACACAGTGTGACCCAACCTCCACCTGAAACACCACAGGTCATCAGTGGTCATCGCCTGGGTGACCGATACAGCATGTTGTGGTTACCATGGCGACTGACACAGAATGTGGTTATTACTATGGTGACTGATACAGATGTGGTTGTTATCATAGCGACTGACACAGCATGTGGTTGTTACCATGTGACTGACACAGCATGTGGTTGTTACCATGGCGACTGACACAGCATGTGGTTGTTACCACAGTGACTGACACAGCATGTGGTTGTTATCATGGCGACTGACAGAGCATGTGGTTGTTACCACAGTGACAAACACAGCATGTGGTTATTACCACAGTGACTGACACAGCATGTGGTTGTTACCATGGCGACTGACACAGCATGTGGTTGTTACCACAGTGACTGACACAGCATGTGGTTGTTATCATGGCGACTGACAGAGCATGTGGTTGTTACCACAGTGACTGACACAGCATGTGGTTATTACCACAGTGACTGACACAGCATGTGGTTATTACCATGGCAACTGACACAGTATGTGATTATGACCACAGTAACTGACACAGCATGTGGTTATTACCACAGTGACTGACACAGAATGTGGTTATTACCACAGGCGACTGACACAGCATGTGATTATTACCATGGTGACTGACACAGTGTGTGGCCCAGCCTCTACCTGAAACACCACAGGTCATCCGTGGTCATCGCCTGGGTGACCGATACAGACAACGTAACACTACACATAAATAATTGCGCCAATGATGCTCAGACAACATAACACAATACATAAATATTCATGTCAATGATACTTAAACAACACAACACATTGTGCCAGTGAGGCTTACACAACACAACACAACACACACAACACCACAAACACAAAACTGACGCGGCCAGCCTTCTTCCGTCACCTTATACGCCACGTCCGTGTATCGGTAGGTGGAGACAAGCGACACCCCTGGGTGGAGGCGATAGAGGTAGCCTGACCTGCGACTGCTGACGTAGCAGCAGACAGAGCAGCGCTGAGGCAGCAGAGGCGAGCGTACAGGGTTGCTGCTGGACCAGCCGGCAGGCGTCTGAGGGAAGAGGCCTTGCTCTGAACACACACACACACACACACACACACACACACAGCATTAACTCAAGATATTATTTGTTATTGCAGAAGGTTTGCTACACAGTCCAATTGGACATTTGTTATAGTTGTTTACACACACACACACACACACACACACACACACACAGAGCATTAACTCAAGATATTATTTGTTATTGCAGAAGTTTGCTACACAGTCCAATAGGACATTTGTTACAGTTGTTTACACACACACACACACACACACACACACACACACACACACACACACACACACACAGCATTAACTCAAGATATTATTTGTTATTGCAGAAGGTTTGCTACACAGTCCAATAGGACATTTGTTATAGCTGTTTGATGTTAGCGTTTCCTTCCATTATGCTTACGTCTCCCTTTTATTTTTTCCAACGTTCTGTATCTTTCCCCACCACACACACACCATTCTTCACCCACCGACCAATACTGTTCCCCCCCATCCCATCCCCCCTTTTGTTTCATTTATCTTCCCCCCCCCCCCCCCCCCCCTTCCGTCTAACATCACTTAAAGTGTACAGACATTAAACTAAAGACTACTACTACCACAGCATTAACTATTTCAAATATTTCTAGAAACAATGCTCTCAGTCACAGGCTTCGGTTCATGTCCCAAACAGCACAATGTTCATGTCCCAAACAGCACAATGTTCATGTCCCAAACAGCACAATGGACCTGTTCACTTCAAACTCCGCCAGGGGGTAAAGGTTAGTCATTGTTCTATCAGTGGCTGCAGCTGTCAAACTCTGTTACAATGCAAAAAAAAAGTGTCGTATCAACAGAACCCATCGATGTCCACAAAAGTCGCCTATGACAGTGAAAGAGTTAAACAGTGTTGATACATAATAATAACAGAAATACAGTGATACTGCATTTTTTTTTCTTCCTTTGATGGCTCAAAATAAAGATAATAGAAATATTGATGTAACAATTGAACTATACAGTCCATCATTGTTGTATATCATGATGTGTCTGCTATTGAATAGTTTTACAGCAAAATTGTTCATTCATTAATTCATCTATTTGATTTTTGTGTGTGTGTTTTGTTTTTCATTATCCATGCTTCACAGGGACAGAAAAGATAAACATTTGACTTGGAATGCCTAAAGCATGTGAAATGTGGTAAGAGTGTGATATGTGATTTCATTAAAACATATTTCCTTTTTGTTTTAAAACTGTACATCATTTTGAATGTTTTGTAACTTAAATCTGTTAAATGAATCTTCATTTCTTCATAATCTTAAATGAAGAATTTACTGGCCCTGGCACTACTAGTGACATGAATACAAGATACACACATAGAGACAGACACACACACACACACACACACACACACACACACACACACACTCACTCACATGCACATACACATGCGCACACACACAACACAACACAACACACACACACACACACACTACACACACACACACACACACAAAGACACACACACACACACACACTCACTCACATGCACATACACATGCGCACACACACAACACAACACAACACACACACACAACACAACACAACACACACACACACACACACACACACACACACACACACCTTGCAGGTAAGAAGGAATGAGGATGACAGACAGCCAGTCATCTTGATCTGTCAGGTCACTCAGGTGAAGCACAGTTTTGGCACTGACGCCTGACGAGGATTTCACTGGCCCCCCTGTCAGACAAACACCACCATCATTATCTTCACACTGACGTTGTGGTCCCCATCATCAAAGGGACACTGATCATCACTGACCGGCACAATAGCCGAGTTGGACTTCCAATCTGAGGGTCCCGGTTTTCAAATCTCAGTAACGGCGCCTGGTGGGTAAAGGGTGGAGATTTTTCTGATCTTCCAGGTTAACTTAATGTGCAGTCCTGCTTGCGCCTGAACCCCCTTCGTGTGTATACACAAGCAGAAGATCAAACACGCACGTTAAAGATTCTGTGATCCATGTCAGCGTTCGGTGGGTTATGGAAACAAGAACATACCCAGCATGCACACCCCCAAAAATGGAGTATGTCTGCCTACATGGCGGGGTAAAAACGGTCATTCACATAAAAGCCAACACAAGTGAATGTGTGAGTTTCAGCCCACTAACGAAAAAAAGAAGAAGAAGATCATCATTATCATCATCATCTTCATCAGATTCTGATCATCAACACCACTATCATAGTTTTCATACTGATTTTTTTAGTCCTTATCATCAGGGATATCTATCATTATCAAGATTTTGATCATCAACACCACCATTATTGTTTTCAAACTGATTTTTTAGCACCTGACTGTCGGCCAAGAGGGTTTTAGGACAGTCGGCATTGGGATGGTTCCCAAAGGCCAACTAGCCCTCAAGGCTGCAGCACTAAGAACCAGTGCAATCTTGCCTCCTAGTTTGAGAGTCATAGTCCTTCACAAAAGACTAAGCTGTAAATGACTTCCCACTGCGATGGAGAAACCATTGATTAGACAGCTTTCACTTTGTTGTTTTCACAACTGTAAGCTTACGTCAATCTGTGATACAGTGTAAGAAATGTTTATGAAAAAAAAAAAAAAAAAAGCGAACAAAAGTTGTGGAACCTCTGGAGTCCCTCAGAACAGGTGGCGCTGCTCCTCTCTGTGGATGGGGAGACCCCTGGTGGAGACTGCTGAGGTACAGGATCTTGGCTGGAGTTTTTGCTGTTTCGTTCCCCTCGTACACAATGTTGTCATCCGGTTCAAAAGACCACTGCTCGTAGTGTTCGTCGTCCACTATGGGCCTGCAGAAAAGCCAGCATCATCATCATCACCGTCTTCATCATTATCATCAGCATCACGAAAGACCACTCACTGTAGTGTTCGTCACCATTATGGATCTTTGAAAAAGCCAGCATCGTCATCATCACCATCTTCATCATCAACTCGTCATAGTGTTTTGTCATCCACTATGGACCTGTGGAAAAGTCACCACTGTCATCAGCTGCATCATCATCATCATCATCATCAAGAAAGAGCACTCCTCATAGAGTTCATCATCCGCAATGGGCTTGTGGAAAAGACAACACTGTCATCATCATCATTTTCATCACCATCATCATCATCATTTTCATCATCATCTTCACCATCACCAAAAAAAAAAAAAAAGAAAAAAAGAGGAGGAATTTTGTTTAATGTCCCGTCACACATATCGGTGATTGAAGACATTTTGTTAAAGTATTTATGAATACATCTGAGTATTATCGGTTAGAAGGGGTGGGAGATGTGGATGAATGGAGGGTTGGGAGAAACTGGGCAAATGAGGGTAAAAATGTGGGTGAAATTTGGAAAAAAAAGAAGAAAAAAAAAAGAAAAAAAAGAAAAGAAAAAAAGACCACTGCTCATTGTATTCATCATCCACTATGGGCCTGTGGCAAAGTCAAGACTGTCATCAGCTTCATCATCATCATTATCATCATAACAAAATACCACTGCTTGTAGTGTTTATCATGTACTCTTCGCCTGTGAAAAAATCAGCACTATCATCATCATCATCATCGTCATCATCATCACAAAAGACCAATGCTTTCAGTGTTCATCATCCACTATGGACTTGTGGATAAGTCAGCACTGTCATCATCATCATCAGCATCACAATGATCGTTATCAATGTACCAAACTGCTTCATGTCAGAAAACTGGCATTTTCATTTTTTACTTCTTTTTTTTTTAAACTAAAGATATCGTATTCGGTCTTATCTTGCACAATCTTGTTTACAAAAGACCGCATACCTAGTCCTACCTCGGAAAACACTTTGTTACTAAAAAACACATATGCAGTGCTAGATTTAGGACATTTTCTACTGGTGATAGAACCACTTGTATGAAACTATAACTGCAAAGCATTTTTGCTTAGCATCACCCGGCCCGCTCTGTTGATCACACATGCCTGCCAACATGGCACTGCCCAGTGCCCTGTGAAACCCACACGGTGAAATAGTTTGCCACTAAAGTAAAACAATGACTTACTTTTCAAAACTGTAATAATATTCTTATATGCAGAGAAGATTTAAAATCTCAAAATTAGTGGTTATGAAAAGTTTGTTCACATGGTTTGCACCACCTATAATTTCACGTAACTCACACAATACAGATTTTTTTTTTCCCTTGTATACTGTACCAACTAATAATTAAGTACATGATTTATTTTACCGCTTTCGCTTTATCAATCATTTATAAACATATTAAGAACATTTCCAAAGTATGTGCCTTTTAATTCTTATTTTAATTTTTTTTTTTTTTTAAACCTATACAATTGACTAGTTTCTGGGGTAAGTAAGGGAAGTAATCAGCCAGTAAATGATGAGTTAACTCTCTCCATACGAACAGCGAAAGAGACGACGTTAACAGCGTTTCACCCCAATTACCATCATCAAAATATTGCAAGCGGAAGGCTCTTCTACTGAAGAGGTGAATGTTGACAAAGAATACCACAATTCTGACGACGGAAGCTAAAGGTTGGGTCATTCAGACACCCACTGGACATCCGAGGGGTCTGTGTAGAGGAGAAGAGAGGACTGGCCATACTGAGTGAGTTAAAAGGACAAGAAAGGGTAATCATTGTCCTGGAATGTGACAAGCTTTATGTATGACAGCAGGCTGCCGAGATCAATGAAAATAATTTTTATTTCAAGTGTCACTTTACTTTTCTGGAACTGAACATTTTTCATGGCAAAATACAGTAACCACGACAGTACAATAAAGTACAAAACAGAACTGCATAGTGCAAAACAATACAGTACAGTGCAGAACAATACCTATGACGTATAGTAGAGTGGTGTTTTTTGCCACACGAAACACACGGAAAGGTTAACACACACACACACACACACACACACACACAACACATGCACACACACTCACAAACACACACTCACATATACATGAACACACACACACATGCTTGCATGCACACACAGAGACAGAGACTCACTCACACACACACACACACACACACACACACATCTGCTTGTCTCTCTCTCTCTCTCTCTCTCTATCTCTTTCTCCTGTTTTCGTTGTTGTTGTTGTTGGGGTTTTTTTTCTTTTTTTTCATTGATGGCTTGATGTAAAAAAGCAATTGTTGCTTATTCAATTCACCATCATGAAATGAAATCTTGACTTGACACTTACACAAATGCACATTGAAAAGTGGGCAGACCACTAGAACATCCATCAACATACAGCCGTTTAATCATGTGTGTGTCTGCGTGTGTGTGTTAGTGTGAGTGTTGGAGTGTAACAGTTGTAGTATTGATACTATGTTACTTTGTGAGTTTTATGCATTGTGTTTTTTATAATATTAATGATTCTGTTTAATGTTTCTGCTACTTTTTATATGCTTTCTTGTTTCACTTTAGGTATTGGATTGTAAAGCGCTTTGAGCTTGCTTATTCTTGTATTATAGCGCTATATAAAAATAATAATAATATATTATTATTATTATATTATCATTATTATTATACAAACCTTGGAGCACCAATGCCAAACGTGAAGGACGACTGTGTGCATGTGGAGGGAGCCGCTGAGCGATCCAAACTCGCTGCAGACAACGATGAGCGCTGACCTCTGACCTCACCAACTGGCAACTCGTTATCGATGTCCAGGTTGAGCATGAGTCTCTGGACGGAGTTTTCCCTCCTCTGTCTAGGGGACGGTCCCTGAAAACCAGTTGTTTTTGTTGACAGTGTTGTGACAACAATACAATGATGCAATACAAGGGAGCCACACAGGTTTGTGACATATCTTAACATTAAACCCATCACAATTTTCACAAACACACATGCATGTGTGCAAATTCACACACACACACACACACACAAACACACGCATGCACACACACACGGGTGCACACGCAAACACACACACATGAACACACACACACACACACACACACACACATGTTTAAAGAGGAAAACTCCCGAAGAGAGTCAACAATGCATATATGAATACACAAACAGATTTTTCACACACATGTATATGCCCACATGCATGTGCATACCCACACCCCCAATCACATCCAACGAGTGAGAGTAAGACAGACATACTGTCAACGACATGTTTTATTCATTGGAGCTTAGACCCGTATCAACAAAAGTTGACACAACCAAAGGTGCATAATGGAAATAACAAAACAATGAATTCAAGAGATAAGCAGAAAGATACACTGACAGACAAAATAAACAGAAAGACAGCAACGAAACACTGACATCAGTGTCCGTTTCACGGAGGCATATCACACCATGCACAGTGATCTGTGTCACACTATCAACTTTAAGATAAAACAAAATCTGCTATCAAACGAATAAGCAGACAAACAAAACATAATGAAATAAAGCAACAAAACAGACAAACAGTGAAAATAAAATTGAAATGAATGAAAATGGACCTTTTATTTCTCTTGTAAAAAAACAACAACAACTTTTTAATAATTAACCTTATCATCAATATCATTATCATCATTTTTCTATTATTGAAAACAACAGCTTCAACACCATCAACACCATCATTAGTCCTAAATGATGAAAGTAGTGGTCAAACAGTTAGAGCACTAGGATCTTGTTCAAGTTTCCTAGTTTGATTCCTGGTTTATCCCCGGAAACGGTGTACGGCTGCCTACATGGCGGGTTAAAAACAGTCACACATGTAAAAGCCCACTCGTGTATATATGAGTGAACGTGTGAGGTGCAGCCCACAAACGAAGAAGAAGAAGAAGACGATCCCTGGCTTCAGCGTACCTGGTGGGTCCAGGGCGGAGATTTTCCTCATCTCCCTGGTCAACATATGTGCAGACCTGCTCTTGCATGGACACCCTTCATGTGCATACACATGCAGAAGACCAAATACCCTCGTTAAAGATCCTGTAATCCATGTCAACATTCAGTGGGTTATGGAAACAAGAACATACTCAGGATGTACACCCCCACCCTCCTACCTTCCCCCCAAAAAGAACCCCGAAGAATAGTTGCCTACATGGTGGTGGGTAAAAAAAAAACGATCATACATGTAAAATTCACTCGCACATATGTACGAGCGAATGTGGCAGATGCGGCCCACGAATGCAGAAGAAGCATGAGCAGAAACTACGGTACCTCTCCTCTGGGACTGCTGCTGTGCTCCAAGGACATGGACGACCTCACTCTGGCCAGCAGACGCGGACTCCCTTCTTCAATTTCAGCGTAAGTGATGAGGACGGCCTGAACCTGGTTGTCCGAGCAGCAGGCAAGATACTCTTCGCTCAGGGACAGGGAGATCACCTCAAAGTTCCAGCAGAGCTCCAGGAAAGGTTCCACGTCTTGGTACGTCCTCACCGAGTTGGCCACAGTCTTCTCCACTATGTGAAACAGCTTCACCTGTCACACGCAAGCACGCATGCATGCACACACACGCACACACACACGCGCGCGCGCGCACACCGTGATAACCGCATCATTGTAATGGAGATGGTTAAAAAGGTCTTATGCATATCTACCATCCTACCAAGTTCATGTCCTATACTGCTTGCAGTTACCGAGAACATTATAGTGTCAAAATTTACACACACACACACACACACACACACACACCACACACACACACACACACAAACGTGTGCGCGCGCGCGTGCGTGCACACACCGTGATAACTGCATCATTGTAATGGAGATGGTAAAAAGGTCTTATGCATATCTACCATCCTACCAAGTTCAAGTCCTATACTGCTTGCAGTTACTGAGAACATTATAGTGTCAAAATTTACACACACACACACACGCACTACACACCACACACACACACACACACACACACACACACACACACACCACACACACACGGACACACACACACACACACACACTGTCAAATGTAACTGCATGTTAGCTGTGCATTTTTTGGTAGTTTTCAGCCTTAAGCAGTCATGGTGAGAATAACTATGAGAAACTCTGAAGATAATGCCAAGGAAGCCACCATTAGGCATAAAAAATCTTAGACCTTCCCAACAGTTTCTGAGCAGCACCTGAGATATATGTATGCCCTGCATATAAGTGTAAAAATAAAGCACAATGCACCTGCACAAAGTCTCAAGAACAGACAAAAGCTACAAAAACAACCACATGCAGATTAAGATTAATTATTGTGTTCTTTAAAAAAAAATAAATAAATAAAATAAAAAACAAACTTCTGTGCTGATAAATATGGGAGTGCTTTCAAATAACAAGTGTATTTTTTGTCAAGATAAAAAAAAGACACAGTCCTACATTGTTTATGGTAATGTAATCATGTACAAAACTACTGGACAGAGTTCATAAGCTGTTGGGTTATTTTTTAATGTTTGAATTGTGATAGACTTGTTCTCTCAATCATGCATTGTTACTTTTTTTTTAGATATGACAAGAAAACACAAACTGATGGATGCTTTTTACGTATCTTATTGACAGCTAAATTCTTTGTATACAAAAGTGGAATAACAAAGTAAAACCAGCACTGCAAGTTCTTATCAAAGACCTGAAACAAGCAAATGAAACAGACAAGCATGTTTTTTTTTTAATAAATATATATAACAAATTATTTCAGAAATAGGAATAGGAGATGTAACCATTCTATAGGACTAAGCTTTGAAATGGAACCGATATGTTGATGAATTTTTATTGTTCTGCCTAGCAATGTTCTTTTGATGCTGAATGGTCAATGTTCACGGCGGTATATTTCCACTTCCCAATGTATGAAATATATTTGATTCAGTAAACCTTTGTCTGAATAAAATTGTTGGAATAAAAACAACAACAACAACAAAAACACACCAACAATCACATGCATTTAAAGATTCTGCAGGTTTTTCCACATCTTAAAAAAGATTCAACCTCTCTGCTAAAGGCAACAGTATACCTCTCTGCCAAAGGCTACGGCAAAATTGCCAGTGGCATGGCACACATCCAAAGCGGTGACTGTGCCATCCAGTGGAAGCTCTACCACTTCCAGCTGTGGCACGTACTCCTTGGAGGAATGCAGGGAGTGCGCTTTGCCGGCTATGCGCACTTTGATCCTCTGCCTGGCGCTGCGCTGTGACAGCTCCAGATGCCAATTGAGGTAGAGACGGATGTAGCGAGACACACTCTTCCAGGACTTTTTCTGCTCAAGGGTGATGACATAATCTTCTGAAAAAATTGTTTATAAGGTTGATATAAGAAAAAGATATTGACGTGTGTGTGTGTGTGTGTGTGTGTGTGTGTGTGTGTGTGTGTGTGTGTGCTTGTATAATGGAAGCAAACAAAGTCAGAACAGATCTGTCGGAAACAGGTACAACTATCAAAACAACAAAAGAAACCTTCTCCAAGACAAGGCCAGGGTCAAAACATGCTATCTGATACATACATCAGATTAAATAAGGTGCAACCACTAATCAAAAACAACTCCCCCCCAAGTGTATAACTAGTAATACTAATAGTACTCATGATCTTAGTTATGAGGAGCGCCTGGCTCTTTTTAATATGCCTAGCCTAGAGTTTAGAAGATTAAGAGGTGATCTCATTGAAGTATACAAGATCATGCACAATATTTATGATCCTTGCACCACCTCTTCCTTGTTTACTATGGCTAACTATGATAAAACTCGAGGGCACAACTTCAAAATAAACAAAACTAATTTCGTAACTAACCAGTTCCACAAGTTTTTTACTAACCGTATCATAAATCTGTGGAATAACCTTTCCTGTGACACCATTAATGCACCATCGGTAAACGCCTTCAAAAATCACATTGACAAAAAGAAAGAGAGAGAGAGAGAAAGAGAGAGAGAAGATACATAAAGGTGTGTGTGTGAACATCTAAAGATCTGTAAATATAACAAAAGTGGGCCAAACCAACCTTTGAACTGAGTAAGAGGTATGTAATGTGGCATGTATATATGTATACTTTGAACCATTGGTGGGCCTTATAGTTATATGAAATTTGCAATTCATGGATGTACAGAGCGGTAGTTATACATATATTTGTGACCATCACTGTATTAGTATTGCATGCAGTGGGATGGTGGAGGAGCTCTGTGTGTGTGTGTGTGTGTGTGTGTGTGTGTGTGTGTGTGTGTGAATGTGCAGCAATGGGACTGGATAAATAGGTATTGCTGCTCTACAAGGTTAAAGACCCGGTACTGTAGCCACTTCCTTCTGTACGTGTATTTGAAGATGCATGTTAGTACATATAGTAGTAGTAGTTGTAGTAGGAGGAGGAGGAGGAGGAGGAGGAAGAGGAAAGGAGGAGGATGGGGACAAGCCAAGTTTTGCAGTTTTTATGTTGTCCCTTCTTTGTTTCATAACATATTTTGGAAGAAATTTTGGTCAAGGTTCGACACTTCATTTTCTAGTTTATTGATTCAACAAACTACCTATGGTAGTTGAGAATTTTAAAGAATTGTCCATTTGATTTTTTAACTGATGGTGCTTGTTTTAGATGAGGTGGCAGTTCATTCAGTACATTATAGTAACTCTGTTACTGAAGCAAAACGTTCTTATAGTAGTATTTGAACGCTGTACAATTCTTTTTCCATCAGTATTTCTTATGGGGCTGAACAGAGGTGCTGAGAAGAACCAATCCCAGGGAAGACACATCAACATGACCGATGAAAAGTTAAATGTCTCAATGAGTGTCGAAACTTACTGTGTTTGTTGAAAGTCATTTTCTCCACCACGCAGATCGTGTTGATGCACCGCCATTCGATGAATCCGCCGTCATCGTCAAGGCGTTTGTACACAAGAATAGTGCACTGACGGGTGGCCACAAACACCAAATCCTCCTCCGCACACACCGCCAATGGTTCGTCTGCCACAGGCACAACTGTGGCTCCTTTAAAACTGTGACATCCGAACACCCGAACCATGTTTACTAAGCAGATAAATCGGGTTCACATTGGGTTAACACTTTTCTATAGTTTCTTCTCCATGGGACATGAAACTTTGGCAAGCAAAAACCTTAGACGTATTTTTGCTTTCGAAATCGTCAACGATCAGCCATATTGTTTGGTGCCATCATGTGACTGGGCGAGCAGACGGGAGATTACTCTAAGCTTAGTGGCTGGGCGACTGCACCAGACAACAGATTGATGTTCGATGTAAATTTATGGCAAAGATACGAGTCCATGTGATCACCGTGCGACCTAACATCCCTTCGCCCCTTAAAAATGATTTCGACTATCAAAATGTACTTCGGTGTGAGCTCAACTGATTTTCACGTGTTCCCAAGAAACTTTAAAAGTAGGAATGCACAATTCAATCACAACTGACCGGTCTTGACACCCCTATCCTCCCATGCACGGCACTCTCTCTCAAACACTCAGGCATACCATCCACACACACACACACACACACACGCACACGCACGTACGCACACACACACACACACACACACACACACACACACACACTGACGCACACGGCACGGCATGCACACATATAGTACACACACACTGACACACACACACACACACACACACACACACACACACTGACGCACACGGCACACACACACACACACACACACACACACATACCGTGACACACACACACTGTCACATACACACACACACACACACACACACACACACACACACACACACACACACACACACACACACACACACACACACACTGTGACACAGACACACAATGTGACACAGACACACACACAGAGTGACACAGACAGACAGACAGACAGACCGTGAGACACACACACTCACACACACACACACACACACACTGTGACACAGACACACAATGTGACACAGACACACACACAGAGTGACACAGACAGACAGACAGACAGACCGTCACACACACACACACACACACACACACACACACACACACACACACACACACACACACACACACACACACACACACACACACACACACACGTACGTCAGCCGGGTTGATGGATGCACTGACAGTGGAGGTGGCTGGAAACGAACGACGGAGGGGAATATGCTTTGGTCCTCAGTGTGTCACGTGAGGGTATTGTATTGTATTGTATTTCTCTTTTTATCACAACAGATTTCTTTGTGTGAAATTCGGGCTGCTCTCCCCCAGGAGAGCGCGTCGCTATACAACAGCACCACCCTTTTTTTTCTTTTTCTTTTTTCCTGCGTGCAGTTTTATTTCACACGGGACCTCGGTTTATCGTCTCATCCGAATGACTAGCGTCCAGACCACCATCGTGACTCAAGGTCTAATGGAGGGGGAGAAAATATCGGCGGCTGAGCCGTGATTCGAACCAGCGCGCTCAGATTCTCTCGCTTCCTAGGCGGACGCGTTACCTCTAGGCCATCACTCCACCAGGGGCGCTGATGGATGAATAAGCTGGCTGCTGCCGAGGGCATAGTCTGGCACTGGGTGAGGCACTATAGACAGCCACGGGTGCTGCGATTGACAGTCAGTCTGACTCAGTCACGTTCAGTGCAGACAGGGCTAGACTGAGGATGGCCGGCAACGGCAACGCTGTGTGTGTGTGTGTGTGTGTGTGTGTGTGTGTGTGTGTGTGTGTGTGTGTGTGTGTGTGTCTGTCTGTGCCAGTGTGTGTGTGTGTGTGTGTGTGTGTGTGTGTCTGTGTGTGTCTGTGTCACAGTGTGTGTGTGTGTGTGTGTGTGTGTGTGTGTGTGTGTGTTCGTGTGTGTGTGTGTATGTGTCACAGTTTGTGAGTGCCAGTGTGTGTGTGTGTGTGTGTGTGTGTGTGTGTGTCTGTGTGTGTGTGTCTGTGTCACAGTGTGTCTGTGTCACAGTGTGTGTGTGTGTGTGTGTGTCTGTGTCAAAGTTTGTGAGTGCCACTGAGTGTGTGTGTGTGTGTGTGTGTGTGTGTGTGTCTGTGCCAGTGTGTGTGTGTGTGTGTGTGGCTGTGTGCGTCTGTGTGTCTGTGTCACAGTGTGTGTGTGTGTGTGTGTGTGTGTGTGTGTGTGCGTGTGTGTGTGTGTGTTCGTGTGTGTGTGTGTGTGTGTGTGTGTCACAGTTTGTGAGTGCCAGTGTGTGTGTGTGTGTGTGTGTGTGTGTGTGTGTGTGTCTGTGTATGTGTGTGTGTGTGTGTGTGTCTGTGTGTGTGTGTCTGTGTCACAGTGTGTCTGTGTCACAGTGTGTGTGTGTGTGTGTGTGTGTGTGTTTGTCTGTGTCAAAGTTTGTAAGTGCCACTGAGTGTGTGTGTGTGTGCGCGCGCGCGCGCGCGCGCGATTGTGTGTGTGTGTGTGACAGCCGAGTGTGTGTGCCGTGTGTGTGTGTGTGTGTGTGTGTGTGTGTGTGTGTGTGTGTGTGTGTGTGTGTGTGCGTATGTGCGTGTATGTGTGCGGTGGGGGTGGGGGGGGACGTCGGTGAGTGTGTGGTGGTGGTGGGGTGGGTGGACGGGGTGTGTGTTCAAGTCTTTATTGTTTGAGGCGAACAGTTAGAGAGTCAGTTTTACTGGGAATTTCAGCTGCACGGCTGAAATAGATGAGTTAAAAAATGCAAACGGATTTGGCGCGGCCTCAGGCTGAGGCGTATGTGCGTGCACACACACACACACACACACACACACACACACACACACACACACACACACACACACACACACACACACACACACACACACACACACACACTAGAGAGAGAGAGGGGGGGGGGGGGGGGCGGGGTTCGGTTTGAGTTTGAGTAAAGTTTACTAGTTCCCATTAACTCTTTTGAGTCCTAGATAAACAAGGAAACATGACAAAAACAGGATGACGGCCACAGAAGAAGCGCGAAGATATTTCAAACAGAAGAAACAAAAGGGGGGGGGGGGGGGGGGGGGGATAATACAAATGGGGAAAAAATAAAATGAAATAAAATAAAAGGCCAAAGGGAGAGCGAGCTCGATAACAAGGGAAATTACTGCTCACGTATAAGCACTTCTGAAATCGAGACAGAGTGCAGTCCATTGTTTTACTGTTGCCTGCTTCTATCCATTATTTTGTAATTGCATGATCATATTTTTTTTATATGTCTTTTTCTCTCTTGTATATATCAAACCAATTCAAGTATTACTGGCAAATAGGTGCTAAAATAAAATAAAAATATTGTGTATTTTATTTTGTTACACCATGTCATTGTAACTGCTATGCTCCAATTAACCCCTCAGTTCCCAGCTCACTGAGGCTCACTGCTAATCAGATACAGTGGCCGTATTGTAAATCTAAGTTGTGATCTGTGCATTTGTCTATGGAGTATTGCTTTCGCTGTTCCTATTGCATTGTATCAGACTGATGATTACATTTGACCTTTTCATTTTATTTCATTTTAATCTTTTCCCCATTTGTAATATCCCCCCTTTTGTTTCTTCTTTTTAAATTATCTTCGCTCTTCCTCTGTGGCCGTCATCCTGTTATTGTCATATTTCCTTGTTTCTCTATGACTCAAGAGAGTTAATGGGAATAAACAAACTCTGAAACTCTCTCACTCTCGGTGTGCCTATAGACAGTGGGTGTGCCTCTATCAAGGTAACAGGACGGGGTGCATGAAGGATGGGGATACAGCACATTATAAGCTATGCTTTGGAAGTCTGTGAGGAGAAGGTGTTTTCGAGTTAGCCGTCTCAGTCCACAATGATGCCGGCATATACCGATTGGTCGATTATGCATGTACACTGCGCCGACACCGCTGACTTTGACCGTCGTTGCACTGTTGTGTGTGTGTGTGTGTGTGTGTGTGTGTGTGTGTGTGTGTGTGTGTGTGTGTGTGTGTGTGTGTGTGCCTAGAGTTGACTTAATCAAGATTTTGCGCCTTTTAAATATTATTATTAGTAGTAGTAGTAGTAGTATTTTTATGTTTTTTTTTTTTTTTTTTTTAATTATTTTTTTTTCTCACAGCCTAAGCGCGTTGGGTTACGCTGCTGGTCAGGCATCTGCTTGGCAGATGTGGTGTAGCGTATATGGATTTGACCGAACGCAGTGACACCATGACTGAGCTACTGATACTGATACTGTAGAGTAAACACTATTTACTGAAGAGATCACAGCCCCTTTTAGTGGGGACGCACATTCGATAAACAGAATTATTACTATTCTTTTTTAAGACATAAGTAAGACATACATTAATAACAAACTCATGGAAAGAATCGTGTTGCATGTTTTGGGGTAAATTTGCACCAAATTTACCGCCGGGCAATTTTTGTGCATGGATGTAACGATATTACTAGATATTGTAACCCTTTTTCAGTTGATTTCGAATCCAATATTTTGTGCGTTTTTTTACTAAATTTTGATGCCGATTCAGTCACTAAACTAACGTGCCACCATCTTGCTTTTTCGTCCCGCAACTTGAAACCATGGAAATGTAACCTATAGGTGCAATAATTTAGGATGCTAAAAAAGTTTATTCATCACTATTTTGTATGACTAATCTGGTTTCCTTTCAAAATAATTATGACATCCGAGCTCAAAGGCGGTATGACTAGGCAAAAGCAAAAACAAGAATACTATTCTCTCGATGAAATTCTCCGCAACAACAAAAAAGTCCAGATCGTGATATGATTTTCGGACGTATGTGGAGGAAGAAAACACTCAGCCCCAACTTGAAACAAGCCAACTGACGCTGAGAATGGCATTCGGCACTTATGTGCAAACCTTATCAGTCACTTGCAAACTGACACACTTCGTCAGTTTAGCATTGTCTGGGACACATTGAACTGAACTGCCGGTCACAGCGAAAACATTCAAGAAGAACTCGGTCATTGGGATCGTCAACGCAAACTCAGCAAAACTCTGCTACTTGTTCCTCCTACGCCTTCTCAATCCACGTTTATTTCCATTGCCCCAGTACATGTGTGCCAGCATGCGAAAGGGCTTTTGGCGCCTTTCGGCAGGACGACACCTCCTCCATCCATCCCCCCAAATCCCCCCGCCCCCCCAAGAGCGCTCCGGCTAAACCACCTGTCCTTGCATAAATTTTCACGTCAGACTGCGGTATTGTTTGCCGTTGTTCACGTGAGCGTCGCTGATTGGCTAGGGACCCAACCCTTTCATTTGCATATGGGTGTGTGTAAAGTCATCGCCAAATAATTATACGTGGCAACGCGTATTCGGGACCTTGTGTGTGTGTGTGTGTGTGTGTGTGTGTGTGTGTGTGTGTGTGTGTGAGTGCGCGCGCGCGCGCGCGTGTGTGTGTGTGTGTGTGTGTGTGTGTTTCTTTCTTTTTCGGTCTTATTGTTATTTGACTGGTCGTTCATGTCTGTGACCACAGCGACTTGCACGCGCATCCACGCACAGAGGTTAACTCTACTATGTTCTCCCAGATCTATAATCTCCCCCCCCCCCCCAACCCCCGACCACCAAAATTAATTGTCTTCAGTTTATCTACGTCTAAGTTCCCCCTGGTCTATGTTCACTGTGGATGTATCTTACCCCATGTATGTATTCCTCAAATTTACATTTTCTGGATCTTGCATCCCAAAATCTATATATGTTCCATAACGTATGGTCTCTATGTAGGGTGGAAGGGGAGGGGGAGTGCGGGAGGGAGGGAGCAGGGGGGCGGCTATATCCCCCAGGTCTAAGTTAAATTCCACAGGGCGTTTGGTCCTCCGGGTCTATGTTCTCCCAGGTCCCAAGTTTTTCTTCCACCAGGTATAAGTTCTCCAGAGTGTATGTTCCCCCAGGTCAGTATATTCCCCCAGGTCTAAATTCCCGCCTACGTTTAAGTTCCCTTGTGTGTATGTTCCCCCAGGTCTGTGGCAACTGCTGACCGCTGCTGACCACACCCAACAGTGTGTTGTTTTTCGCGGGTGTGCATCATGATGTCTTGAAATGACCGTTTCAGTTTCAGTTTCACTTTCTCAAGGAGGCGTCACTGCGTTCGGACAAATCCATACACGCTACACCACATCTGTTGAGCAGATGCCTGACCAGCAGCATAACCCAACGCGCTTAGTCAGGCCTTGAGTGCATGCTTACATATTTGTGTACCTATGAAAGTGGATTTCATTTTACGTAATTTCGCCAGAGGACAACACTCTCGTTGCCATGGGTTCTTTTTCAGTGCGCCAAGTGCGTGCTGCACACGGGACCTCGGTTTATCGTCTCATCCGAAAGACTAGACGCTCAGTTTGATTTTCCAGTCAAACTTAGGAGAAAGGGCGAGAGCGGGATTCGAACCCACACCCTCACGGACTCTCTGTATTGGCAGCTGAGCGTCTTAACCATTCTGCCACCTTCCTCCTGACCACTGCTGACCACTTAAAGTGTCCACCTTAATGACATACTTTGTGGCAGTCATGCAGTATAAAGACGCCTTGGTTAACTACTGACTACCGATTTATCTATTTATCTATTTATTTTGTTTTATTTCAGCATTATTTATCCTTTTTTTTTCCTCTCGAGGCCTGACTAAGCGCGTTGGGTTACGCTGCTAGTCCGGTTAGGCATGTACTTAGCAAATGTGGTGTAACGTGTATGGATTTGTCCGAACGCAGTGATGCCTCCTTGAGCTACTGATACTGATACTGCTGACTGCACAATCCAGCTGTTTGTTTTTTTTTGTTGTTTGTTTGTTTTTAAGGTTATGCAGAATTGGGATTTCTTGACTGGATTTGACCATTAACTGACAACTATATTGAACACTGCTGACAATTTTAATGAACAATAATGACCACAACCTAAAAGTCTCAGATTGCATGCAAGCACTATATTGTTAATGCAATAGTCAAACTTTTTGTTTGTTTTCTAACCAGTGAGCATTACCCAAAACTCTCTCTCTCTCTCTCTCTCTCTCTCTCTCTCTCTGTGTGTGTGTGTGTGTGTGTGTGTGTGTGTGTGTGTGTGTGTTAGAATTTTGTCTTGTCTTGTCTCTCTCTATATCCCTCCGTCCCTCTCTCAGGGGTTTTTGTTTGTTGTTTGTTTGTTTTTTTACCCCAGGAATGTGGGGATGTGAGGGGGTTAGGGGCTTGGGGAGAAGCATTCTTGTTATGCTTATCTCGGTACCCGGCCGGATAACTGATAGTGTGTGTGTGTGTGTGTGTGTGTGTGTGTGTGTGTGTGTGTGTGTGTGTGTGTGCTTTCCAAAATTGTGATTTTAGACGAAATAAGTCCATCATCTTCCCCACCCCACCCATGCCTAATGTAATCACTACTTTCCCAATTCTTCTCTCCCAAAATTGCATCAAACACCAAAAGATATGAACAAAAATCAACAACTGATCAACAAACTAACCACTCAAACAGTAAAATCACAACAAAAAGCCATTGGGGATGGGATCCTAATTAAACTCTGAACTACGAACACAAGTCAATTGTCATACTTGCGTACATCAGTGTATCTGTACGCGCATACGTGCAAACATAATATGTGCCGTAAGTCTTACTTGCGTATATGCATCTGTGCATGCATACGTGCAAACATAATATGTGCCGTAAGTAAGACGTACTTGCGTACATGGATCTGTACATGCATACGTGTAAACATAATATGTGCCGTAAGTAAGACGTACTTGCGTACATGCATCTGTGCATGCGTACGTGCAAACATAATATGTGCCGAAAAGACTGGCGTACTTGCGTACATGCATCTGTGCATGCATACGTGGAAACATAATATGTGCCATAAGTTTGTTTTTTTGTTTGTTTGTTGTTGTTGTTTCCTTGTTTTAACCCGAAATCATAGTCCGTACAAAATGTTGCAGGGTATACAGCTGCGTGACACGTCTCTGAAGGCTGGCTGACGTGACGTAAACCCGGAGCGGCCTTGAACTTCTTATCCCACGCGGCGGTGCGGTGGCAGTTGAGGCTGACCGGTGTTACTGACGCCGTGCCCCTTGTCTTTTTGTCACCATCCTAACAAAAGGACACGGACAATTTTTTCCCCTCCCCCTGTTAGAATCACTATGCAATTTCAGTTTCAGTTTCATGGATGTGTCAAAACTTGCGAACTGATGCAGACACGCTGAAAGCCTGCCCTGAGTTTGTGTAGACTGTATTTAAAAAAAAACCCAAACAAACAAAGAAAAAGAATATCAACGAAGAGGAAAAAAAACTGAGAAACAACAACAACAACAAAACAAACAAAAACAAAACAATAACAACAACAACAACAGTTTCAGTTTCAGTAGCTCAAGGAGGCGTCACTGCGTTCGGACAAATCCATATACGCTACACCACATCTGCCAAGCAGATGCCTGACCAGCAGCGTAACCCAACGCGCTTAGTCAGGCCTTGAGAAAAAAAGTAAATAAATAATGGATAAATACATTTAAAAAAACAACAACAAAAAAACAACTACTACTAATAATAATATGTATAAGGCGCAAAAACTTGATGAAGTCAACTATAAGCGTAAAACAAACAAACAAACAAACAAACAAAAAACAACCAACAACAACAACAAAAACGAAATCAATAAATCAATAAATACATTGAAACGAAACCAGATAAATACATGGGTAAATGTATTAGAACATAATAAAAAGAAAGATGAAATCAAAATTACGTAGAAGGCAAATGATTGAAATGTGTTAAGTCTAGTACAAATGAGACCACCAGCTAAAACAAAGGGTGGTTGAGTGATTCGAAACTTCGAAGCATCACTGACTTGTGTACCTTGTGTAATGGAGAGAATTACCACTCTTACTATTTGTTAATCATTTCATCTCCTGGCCTCATTATTTGTTAATTTCCAGTTGAAAAATCACCGAGGCAACCATGTGTTTGTTCTGTATTGTCCATGTGTTCTGTGTGGCTTGTTCAGGATTAAAGAGGCTATGCCAGTCTTGAATAAAAGCTAATTAAATTTTGTGTTTGCACATTTCTTCTGTCTTTGCTGCTGTATGCACATGTCAAATGATCGGTATAAGGACAAACCCGGTGCTTCTTTTTCGAGGAAGTATCTGGGTTTGTCCCAATGTACCTTTTATTTACATGTGTGCTAGCTGAATTGGTGGCGTAAGCATCACTGACTTGAAGATGTGTATCTTGTGTAATGGAGACAGTTATCACTCTTTACTATTCGAATAGACCGCTGGAGAGTTTTGTTCCGTGCATTCATGACTTGTAAAGGCACGTCACATGATCTGTACTCTCGAAGTTGACTGGCTCTCCGAAATTTCGAGCAACAAAGGCGATCGAGAGAGGCAGAGCGTACGAAATATAGCAGGCTTCTTTTTGACTCACTTGTGTAAACAAAGTGAGTCTATGTTTTAACCCGGTGTCTGTGTGTCCGTGGTAAACTTTAACATTGACATTTTCTCTGCAAATACTTTTGTCAGTTGACACCAAATATGGCATAAAAATAGGAAAAATTTAGTTCTTTCCAGTCATCTTGTTTAAAACAATATTGCACCTCTGGGATGGGCACAAAAAAATTAAAAAAGAAGCCTAATTATATGCAAACTGCATTTACTGTTATATTTATATTTTTTGTATTCTCTAAACTTGGCACTTTGACCTCTTATTCTGACACAACAACAAGAGGAGTCATCATTATCATTTTTTGTTCAAACAGGAACTTCTTTTGCTAAGCATGGAATTTTAATTTATTTTGCAAACGTTTTGGTGCAGATAGTAAAAAAAGGGAAATTACTCTGTAATTAATGCTAGGGGACTTAATTTATCACAAGTGAGTCTTGAAGGCCTTGCCTCTCTTGTTTCGATTTGTTGCTCTTGTGTGTGTGTGTGTGTGTGTGTGTGCACGATAGCACGTCATTGACCACAGTTTGGTTGTAGCAATGGAGGCTATCAACAGAAGAAATGGAGGACAGCACATGTTTGCTGCTTTAATTTGTTTGTGGCATTGCTCAGTCGAATTTCGTGTAAAAGTTAGATGCGCATGCGCAAGATCCAAGATGGCTGCGGAACTCTCCAACGCTCTATTCTTTTGTTCTGTGGAGTCCAATTTTAATGTCATGACTCGGATACAAAATCTGCTCAGCTCTTGTACCGGTAGTTGTTGTACCAGTAAGTACAGGAGCAACAACAGAACCAGTAGCAGAAGCCATAGTAGTATAGGTATGTAGTTGTAGTAGTAGTAGTAGTAGTAGCAGCAGCAGTAAATTTAATCACCTGTGTGGCGCTATTCAACATGTGGAGTGGGTGTGGGTTTGTGAGTTGGAGTTGGAGCGGGAAGATTTGTGCGTGCGGGTGTATTTCGTGTCTGTTTTTTTTTTGTGTGTGTTTTTTTGTGTTTTCTTTTCTTTTCTTTTTTTAATAATTTTTTTTTAGTACAGTATGCATACATTGTTGTATTTCTGATTGTAAACGCCCAGGGTTTTTGTATCATTAGATTGAGCGTACCAAATGTCTTTTAATCATCATCATCATCACCATCATCATTATCATCATTATTATTATTGTTGTTGTTGTTGTTGTTATACAGTTTCTGTATTCTCAACACTCCCTAATAAGGGGAATGGGCATTATTGTATTAAAAAAAAAAAAAAAAAAAGTCTCTTGGAATCTTTTGCAATAATATTAATATAATTTTCACGTGCTTCAAGAGCAGAGCTGGGTCCGTCCTGAACTTGCCTGATCAAACTAAAGCGAAAGCAAACCACCACCACCACCACAACAACAACAACAGCAACAACAACAACAACAACAACAAAATTGCCTGGAAGTAGAAAAGAACCAAGCATTGTCTAACACCGGTTTGCAATGACAATCACGAGGTGATGGTGGTGTGGTGTGGTGCAGTGTGGCGAGCAGGGGAGGGGTCGGACGGGAGGGGGGGGGGCGATTTGAAGAGGACATTTGGGGAGAGGGAGAGAGTGGGGGGGGGGGAGTCGGAGAGGTGGCGGGACCCGAAGTGGTTGTGGTGGTGATGGGGGGAGGGGGAATAGGGGGAAGGCGGGGGGGGGAAGAGAAGAAGTAGAAGTGGTGGCGCGCGCGGGGAGGGGTGGGGGGACGGAGGCGGCGGGAGGGGGAGGGGTCAAGCCTCGCGTCAGACCAAACCCCGTTTCCGTCCCCTTTGCTTGCCAAATATGGGCATAGATTGTGCCGGTGGTTGGCACAGCACAGCGAAGGGGAGTGTGCCTAAATATAACAGCAGCAGAAGCAGCAGCAGAAGAGAAGATTGTGTTGGGCTTGTTGTGTTGTGTCGTTGGATGGATGGTGCGTGTTGATGGACTGAACAGTTTCAGTAGTGTTAGTTTTTTCGTTGTGTATGTGTGAGTGTGTGTGTGTGTGTGTGTGTGCGTGCGTGCGTGCATGTGTGTGTTAAAGTGTGTGTGTGCTTGTGTTCAAATTCGAGTAATCAGACCTTATGTGTGTATCTGAGAGAGAGAGAGTGTTATGAATCATCATTAATGGTTCCATGTTTCAGATACATCCCTTTGCTTTTTTTCTCTGTGCACTTGCTTCTCAGTCTTTGTTCAGTGTTGCTGTTTTCTGGTACACTTCCACTTCGTTGTAGTAACATCAGTACATGTGTCATTTCGGCTGAAACTGAACTGACACGACACGTGACGGTTAGTTGCTCCAGACGCTTCGTTCCCCCCCCCCCCCCTCCACCACCACCCCCTCCTCACCCCCACTAACCACCACACCCCGCGTCCTCTTTTGACTAAAACCAGTCAATCCCACTGACACACATTACACACAGCACACACACACACAAAGACTCAGTGAACGCAAACACACACA
>NC_134878.1:14000639-14005639 GCF_041734735.1 Babylonia areolata | reverse complement strand
GGTTTGTTTTGTTTTGTTTATTTAACAGAAGAGTTCTCAGTTGCTTTACGATGTAGCGCAATTATCTTTGCATTCAAAGTTGCATATTGTACGTTCTCAACATGCATGCACATAATATAGATATACACACACGCGCGCATGCACGCACGCACACATACATACATCTTCTCTTTGTGTATGTATATATATGTGTGTGAGTGCACGCGCGTTTGTGTGTGTGTGTGTGTGTACGTGTGTGTGTGTGCATGTATGTGCATATGTGTGCATGTGTGTGCATGTGTGTGTACATGTGTGTGTGTGTGTGCATGTGTGTGTGTGTGTGTGTGTTCTTTGGGTAGAAATGAAAGGAAAACATCACCCACCCCCTACTTGTATTCGTACTGTAAACATCACTGACAAAGTATCCACTCATGCGTGCACCGCATCTGCACACACATACTCAAACACACAAGCACGCACACACACACACACACACACACACACACACACACACACACACACACACTTTTACTCAAGTTGTACATTTATATTTTTTTACAAACATTCGTCGCTTTTGACACACACAGACAGACAGGCACAGACACAGACTGAGAAGCAAACACACACACACACACACACACACACACACCCCTATACACGTGACAGAGACATATATATATATATATATATATATATATATATATATATATATATATATATATATTCAAGTGAACTCGCACGCTTGGACTAGAGACAAGGCTACTACACCGAGAACTAATCCTTAGCGGTCAGCACGGCATGTCAAGAATGCTTCCAATCCCCCCCCCCCCTCCTCCAACCTCCCCCCTTCCCCTACTCCCCCTCCCCCTCCTCATTTACTGAGCCATTGTCACACTAACTCCCTGGCCCTCCCTGTTACTGTTGACTATAAAGCTTCTGTTTCCCCAAACTCACCATTCAGTTATACACATTCCTCTCCTATACCTTTTTTTAAACGATAACATTCCAAAGACGTGGAACAAGCTCCCTGATAACCTCCGTCATTCTGATTCCCTCGCATCTTTTAAATCTCGTCTCAGAACTCACCTTTTCCTTCAGCAATAAGTTCAATTGTGTGGCAGGTCCACTTCCTTTGCGTTAGCTGTGCTTGACTATTTGTGTATACATATATATGAATGTGTATTGTGTGTGCGTGTGCGTGTGTTTATGTAAGTTTGTGCCCGCCTATGTGTGCGTATGTGTTAGGGTAGCTGTTAGATACACATGCATGTTAAAATGTATGTATGCAGTGTGTGTGTGTGCGTGTGCGCGCGCGCGCGCGCGCGCCCGCGCGTGTGTGTGTGTGTGTGTGTGTGTTTAGTCACATTTTGGTGTGTGTATGTAACACAGATATGATGTTTTATGTTAACAAAAGCGTTTTTGTAAAGCACCTAGAGCAGATTTCTGGATAGTGTGCTATATAAGTATCCATTATTATTATTATTATTATTAACATTGGACGCCGTTCTTTCTCTGTCTCTGGACCTTGCATTTGGAATGAACTTCCTCTTTTCGCTTCCGGTCAGGTCTCCGCACTCAGCTCTTTCAAGTCTGGCCTTAATAAAAACCCACCTCTTCACAAGATAGCCTCCCTCCCCTACCTCTTCCTTGTCTTCAGTTTCTTCTTTAGCTTTAGAGTTATGCATGCGTGTGGATGACTGGTGTGAAAGCGTTTAGATTTGTCTCTGCACAAGATTCAGTGCTATATAGATACTATCATTATTATTAGAATTACTCAAATGTGTGAAACTTAATTAATACTGATACAAAAGGTGTAGTCACCAGTATGTCATTGTGTGACGGGACATTGAACTGAATTCCTCCTCCTCCTCCTCCTTATTCGCTGTGTGTGATTGTTGACTGTTCCGTATGTGTATACATGTATGTATATGACATACATACGTACATATGCATGCATCTCTCTCTCTCTCTATCTCTATATATATATATATATATGCGTCTGTGTGTGTGTGTGTGTGTGTGCGCGCGTGCGCATTCATTTAGAATAGTGTGGAAATGCATTGCATTATATTACATTACACTGTAATCCAGTGCATGCATCGCAGTGTGTCACGTCTTCGTCCCACACAGCATGAGAAGAATGCTCCTCCTCCTTCCGTCCCTCCCTCCCTATGTATGTGTGTGTGTGTGTGTGTGTGTGTGTGTGTGTGTGTGTGTGTGTGTGTGTGTGTGTGTGTGTGTGTGTGAAACTTAATTAATATTGATACAAAAGGTGTACTGTCACCAATATGTCATTGTTTGACGGGACATTGAACTAAATTCCTCCTCCTACTCCTTATTCGCTGTGTGTGATTGTTGACTGTTCCATGTGTGTATACATGTATGTATATGTATATATATATACATACGTACATATGCATGCATATCTATCTATCTATATTATATATATATATATATATATATATATATGCGTCTGTGTGTGTGTGTGTGTGTGTGTGTGTGTGTGCGTGTGTGTGTATGTGTGTGTGTGTGCGCGCGTGCGCATTCATTTAGAATAGTGTGGAAATGCATTGCATTATATTACATTACACTGTAATCCAGTGCATGCATCGCAGTGTGTCACGTCTTCGTCCCACACAGCATGAGAAGAATGCTCCTCCTCCTTCCGTCCGTCCGTCCCTCCCTCCCTCCCTGTGTGTGTGTGTGTGTGTGTGTGTGTGTGTGTGTGTGTGTGTGTGTGTGTGTGTGTGTGTGTGCATTCCTTTAGAGCGTCTTTGTATTACACTGTATTGTATCACATTACATTTCATTACATTACAGTGCATTGCAATGCATTTTTTTTTTTTTGTCACCACACAGCATGAGAAGAATGCCGTCCCTCCCTCCCTCCCTCTCTCCCTCCCAGGCTCCCTCCCTCCCTCCCTCCCTCCCTCCTTCCCCAGTCGGTGAACCTTCCTCGTGACATTTGCGTCTGTGTGTCAGTGCAGGCGAAAAAAACGTGGTTGTTGTTCGTATGCATTTCTGTGCTATGCTGGGAGATGCTTCAACACATTGTGTGGTGTGGTGTGGTGTGGTGTGGTGTTTTGTGTTGCAATGTGTCGTATCGTGTCGTGTCGATCGCGTCGCGTCGCGTTATATTCTATGTCATCAGTGTATCGCTGGTGTCGCCGCGTCTCATGGCATCGCATTGCATTGCATTGCATTGTATTGTATTGTATTGTATTGTATCGCATCCCACTGGCTGCATTGTATTCCATTGTAATGTTGATTGTAATGTATTACATTGTTGACTGTATTGTATGTATTGTATTGAATTGTATCGTATCGTATCGTATCGTATCGTATCGTAGTGTTGATTGTATTGCATTATATTGTTGATTGTATTGTATCGTATCGTATCGCATCGTATCGCATCGTATCGTATCGTATCGCATCGTATCGCATCGTATCGTATCGTATCGCATCGTATCGCATCGCATCGTATCGTATCGTATCGTATCGTATCGTATTGTATTGTATCGCATCGCACTGCATTGTATTGCATTATATTGTATTGTATTGTATCGTATAGTACGGCATCGCACGACACTGCAATTGTATTGTATTGTATTGTATTGTATTGTATTGTATTGCATTGCTTTATGTTGCATTGTGTTGCATTCTTATTACTTTTTGTCACAGGAGATTTCTTTGCGTGAAATTTCGAGTTCGTGTGCTGCTCTCCGAACTGAAAGGCCGGGCAGGAATTAAGTGCTTCGCCACAGTGCAGTGCCACACGCTTTGGTGGTGGTTGTTTTTTTTGGTTTTTTTACACACACACACACACACACACACACACACACACACACACACACACACACACACACACACACACACACACACACACACACACACACACACATACGAACGCACACACACACACACACACACACACACACACCTAACGACAGCACACCACACCACACACACACACACACACACACACACACACACACACACACACACCTAACGACAGCACACCACACCACACACACACACACACACACACACACACACACACACATACGAACGCACACACACACACACACACACACACCTAACGACACCACACCACACACACACACACACACACACACACAACGACACCACACCACACACACACACACACACACACACACACACACACACACCAAAATATGCCACAACACACACAGACACGCGCGCAACATATTGCCATGGATGCACAGGCATGCTATCGTCTTCTTATCAGACCTTGAAAAAAATCAAGTGGTCATATCAGTTCAGCACACACACACACACACACACACACACACACACACACACACACACACACACACACACACACACACACACACACACACACACACACACACACACACACACACACCAAAATATGCCACAACACACACAGACACGCGCGCTACATATTGCCATGGATGCACAGGCATGCAATCGTCTTCTTATCAGACTTTGAAAAAAATCAAGTGGTCATACCAGTTCAGCACACACACACACACACACACACACACACACACACACACACACACACACACACACACACATACGCCCTCCTGCACTCAAACTAAGAGATAGAAACATCCCTCTTGATTATTATTCGTCTCCACCCTATCTGTCTATCATAAAAATGATCTGTCTGTCTGTCTGTCTTCTCTGTCGCACATTAATGTATTGTTATATACATATACATACATACATGCTAGTACATACATATATATGATATATAAGTGTGCGTGCGTGCGTGTGTGTGTGTGTGTGCGTGCGCGCGCGCGGCCCCCGCCACGGTGTGTGTATGTATGTATGCATGTGTATGTATCTGTCTACACGCACATTGAAACGGACGCACTCGCACACACACACACACACACACACACACACACACACACACACACACACACAGTGTCACTCACAAACTTTCACACACACACACACACACACACACACACACACACACACACACACACACTGTGACACAGACACAC
>NC_134878.1:13973139-13983139 GCF_041734735.1 Babylonia areolata | reverse complement strand
AATCTGAGCGCGCTGGTTCGAATCACGGCTCAGCCGCCGATATTTTCTCCCCCTCCACAAGACCTTGAGTGGTGGTCTGGACGCTAGTCATTCGGATGAGACGATAAACCGACGACCCGTGTGCAGTATGCACTTAGCGCACGTAAAAGAATCCACGGCAACAAAAGGGTTGTTCCTGGCAAAATTCTGTTGAAGAATCCACTCCGATAGGAAAAACAAATAAAACTGCACGCAGAAAAAACAAAAAAAAACGAGTGGCGCTGTAGTGTAGCGACGTGCTCTTCCTGGGGAGAGCAGCCCGAATTTCACACAGAGAAATCTGTTGTGATAAAAAGAAATACAAATACAAATGATCAAATTCAATAAACCCAGCTCGTCGGGACAACAATTTCTTCCTCTGCTGTGCTGGTGGTCATAGTCAGACGCAACTGACTGTCATTCAAATGATTCAATCCCATCCAACTATCTTCAACCTCCACCCATCCCTCTCTCAGTCACACCCATCTACTCACCCCTTCACAATTATAACACCCCCCTCCCCCAGCCCCACCCCCAAATCCTCTTCTTCTCGTCATCAGTTTACTTCTCTCTTCTTCCTCCGCCACGCCCAACCACTCCTCCCCACCCCCCCCACCCCCCCAACCCACCGACCCACCCCCACCCCCCACACACGTCACTGTGAATCATAACTCATTGCTTGCATGTTGGGGAACGAGGGGGGGGGGGGGAATCAGAAATCATCACGTGCGTGTTGGCGGGAAAAGCTGGGGGGGAAAAAAAAGGAAGGGGAGATAACTTACAATTGTTTCAATGAGCTCCAGTAGGATTTGCTGAGTCTGATTACCATCCGGTGACACTGGGTTGGACCTGGAGGCAACGTTGTTCTTTGCCAAAAGGTCATAGCTGTTTCATTATATATAAAAAAAAAACATATATGTAAATTTAAAAATCTTCGATTCAGCTGCCTGTCTTTGTCATGTACCAGATAGCGTTTAGGTATGTATACACACGGCTATTGGTATTGTGATGTATATGATATGTGTGATGAATGAGTGTTGTACGTGTGTTGTGTGTAATGATTTTGTGTGAATAAAAACATAGATACATGCTTCGAGTGCTTTGGTTGAATGTGTGTGCAGGGTTGATGCACTGATGTTAAGTTTTCGGTTTTAATGATGAAATGTATGTTTCACAAGTCAGTTTTTAACAATGTGCATTGACCATGTTATTTTACATGCGGAAGGGCGCTACATCGCTATTATTATTTAAATGATGATGACGATGATGGTTATCATTATTATTGCTGCTGTTCTTGTTTTTATTAACCCTTTCACTGTCAAACTCGCATTGCTGCAGCAGCTAGGTAGAGGACCCATGTCAATGAAGGGTGACCAGATCATGGGACTGTTATCCACGAACCTACTGCTCTTTATGCTGGGTGGTAGGATTGGCGATATTTTCTACACATCACAGGGGGAATCCCCAGCTATTCCTAGACACCATTTTTCTGTGTTTATAGCACAAGGGAATTTTGCATTCTAAGTTGACTGGCGGTGAAAGGGTTAAAGCGGTCGAATCTTGAGTAAGTCATTTTCCCATTTTTGTTTGTCTGATTTTTATCATTTTACATATGTCAGTATGTGGAGTAATGGACATAAAAGTGCGTCTTGTTTTTTGTTTGTCTGATTTTACCATCTTACATATGTCAGTATGTGGAGTAATGGACATTAAAGTGCGTCTTGTTTTTTGTTTGTCTGATTTTACCATCTTACATATGTCAGTATGTGGAGTAATGGACATTAAAGTGCCTCTTGTTTTTTGTTTGACTGATTTTACCATTTTACATACGTCAGTATGTGGAGTAATGGACATAAAAGTGCGTCTTGTTTTTTGTTTGTCTGATTTTACCATTTTATGTATGTCAGTATGTGGAGTAATGGACATAAAAGTGCGTCTTGTTTTTTGTTTGACTGATTTTACCATTTTACATATGTCAGTATGTGGAGTAATGGACATTAAAGTGCGTCTTGTTTTTTTGTTTCACTGATTTTACCATTTTACATATGTCAGTATGTGGAGTAATGGACATAAAAGTGCGTCTTGTTTTTTGTTTGACTGATTTTACCATCGTGTTTTATGTATGTCAGTATGTGGAGTAATGGACATAAAAGTGCGTCTTGTTTTTTGTTTGTCTGATTTTACCATTTTACATATGTCAGTATGTGGAGTAATGGACATAAAAGTGCGTCTTGTTTTTTGTTTGACTGATTTTACCATTTTACATATGTCAGTATGTGGAGTAATGGACATAAAAGTGCGTCTTGTTTTTTGTTTGACTGATTTTACCATTTTACATATGTCAGTATGTGGAGTAATGGACATAAAAGTGCGTCTTGTTTTTTGTTTGACTGATTTTACCATTTTACATATGTCAGTATGTGGAGTAATGGATATTAAAATGCGTCTTGTTTTTTGTTTGTCTGATTTTACCATCTTACATATGTCAGTATGTGGAGTAATGGACATAAAAGTGCGTCTTGTTTTTTGTTTGTCTGATTTTACCATTTTACATATGTCAGTATGTGGAGTAATGGACATAAAAGTGCGTCTTGTTTTCTGTTTGTCTGATTTTACCATTTTATGTATGTCAGTATGTGGAGTAATGGACATAAAAGTGCGTCTTGTTTTTTGTTTGTCTGATTTTACCATTTTACATATGTCAGTATGTGGAGTAATGGACATAAAAGTGCGTCTTGTTTTCTGTTTGTCTGATTTTACCATTTTATGTATGTCAGTATGTGGAGTAATGGACATAAAAGTGCGTGTTGTTTTCTGTTTGACTGATTTTACCATTTTACATATGTCAATATGTGGAGTAATGGACATAAAAGTGCGTCTTGTTTTTTTGTTTGACTGATTTTACCATTTTATGTATGTCAGTATGTGGAGTAATGGACATAAAAGTGCGTCTTGTTTTTTGTTTGTCTGATTTTACCATTTTATGTATGTCAGTATGTGGAGTAATGGACATAAAAGTGCGTCTTGTTTTCTGTTTGACTGATTTTACTATTTTATGTATGTCAGTATGTGGAGTAATGGACATAAAAGTGCGTCTTGTTTTTTGTTTGACTGATTTTACCATCGTGTTTTATGTATGTCAGTATGTGGAGTGATGGACATAAAAGTGCGTCTTGTTTTTGTTTGTCTGATTTTACCATTTTATGTATGTCAGTATGTGGAGTGATGGACATAAAAGTGCGTCTTGTTTTTGTTTGTCTGATTTTACCATTTTATGTATGTCAGTATGTGGAGTAATGGACATAAAAGTGCGTCTTGTTTTTGTTTGTCTGATTTTACCATTTTATGTATGTCAGTATGTGGAGTAATGGACATAAAAGTGCGTCTTGTTTTTGTTTGTCTGATTTTACCATTTTATGTATGTCAGTATGTGGAGTAATGGACATAAAAGTGCGTCTTGTTTTTGTTTGTCTGATTTTACCATTTTATGTATGTCAGTATGTGGAGTAATGGACATAAAAGTGCGTCTTGTTTTTGTTTGTCTGATTTTACCATTTTATGTATGTCAGTATGTGGAGTAATGGACATAAAAGTGCGTCTTGTTTTTGTTTGTCTGATTTTACCATTTTATGTATGTCAGTATGTGGAGTAATGGACATAAAAGTGCGTCTTGTTTTTGTTTGTCTGATTTTACCATTTTATGTATGTCAGTATGTGGAGTAATGGACATAAAAGTGCGTCTTGTTTTTGTTTGTCTGATTTTACCATTTTATGTATGTCAGTATGTGGAGTAATGGACATAAAAGTGCGTCTTGTTTTTGTTTGTCTGATTTTACCATTTTATGTATGTCAGTATGTGGAGTAATGGACATAAAAGTGCGTCTTGTTTTTGTTTGTCTGATTTTACCATTTTATGTATGTCAGTATGTGGAGTAATGGACATAAAAGTGCGTCTTGTTTTTGTTTGTCTGATTTTACCATTTTATGTATGTCAGTATGTGGAGTAATGGACATTAAAGTGCGTCTTGTTTTTGTTTGTCTGATTTTACCATTTTATGTATGTCAGTATGTGGAGTAATGGACATTAAAGTGCGTCTTGTTTTTGTTTGTCTGATTTTACCATTTTATGTATGTCAGTATGTGGAGTAATGGACATAAAAGTGCGTCTTGTTTTTGTTTGTCTGATTTTACCATTTTATGTATGTCAGTATGTGGAGTAATGGACATTAAAGTGCGTCTTGTTTTCTGTTTGACTGATTTTACCATTTTATGTATGTCAGTATGTGGAGTAATGGACATAAAAGTGCGTCTTGTTTTTGTTTGTCTGATTTTACCATTTTATGTATGTCAGTATGTGGAGTAATGGACATAAAAGTGCGTCTTGTTTTTTGTTTGTCTGATTTTACCATTTTATGTATGTCAGTATGTGGAGTAATGGACATTAAAGTGCGTCTTTTTTTTTTTGGTCTTTTTTTTTTGTTGTTGTCTTTTTCTTCTTCTTTTTTTTTTTTTTTTTTTTTTTGGTTTGTTTTTGTTTGTTTGTCTGATTTTACTATTTTATGTGTGTTGTCAGAATGTGGGTAATGGATATTATATTTCATTAAGTTGGGTTTTTTTTTTGTGTGTGTGTGTGTGTTTAATGGACAATGAAGAGATAATTATTATTATTATTGTGATCCCTTCCTCTGAATCTATACTTTTGTGTTTCGAGAAACGTGTCAAAATCCCGTCATTCTCGATTGGTGACTCACCAAGACAAAAGAAAGTCAGTTGTTTTTCGGGAGGTCATTCTTTTCTTCTTTTTTTTTATTACTGATTATCATTATTTTCCTGTCTAAGTAAGCGTTCCGTGTCATCACTTCCTGGTCTAGCCTGAAGAATGCGCATGCGCAGTTCCCACCCCGGCGATGGTTCGAATGTCAGTGGTAGTGGATCCCTTTTCGAGAAACAGGCTGAACACAATGATGTGACTTCATAGACCTTTATTCTGTCTGTCTGTCTGTCTGTCTGTCTCTCTCAACTAGTTAAGGAACGGAAATGATTATAATTATATTTTGCCATTGCCTTATTCAAGTGTCTTCTCACACAAGGATGATCTCTAACTGATACAGTGAGGACGAAAGATTTATTTATTCATTTCTTCATGTGTTTGTTTGTCTGTCTGTCTGTCTGTTGTTTATCTACTTATTCGTGTGCCTTATGTAGGTTTCTTTATGTATATTATGTTTGCAACGGGTCACAGGCTCATACGCAATTAGAACATTTGTTCTTGTTCTCCCTCTGTCTGTCTGTCTGTCTGCCTGTCTGTCTCTCAGAAGGGCGTTGCAATGCTGAATGGGCATTAAAAACTTTGTCATTGCCAATTGTCATTCTCTCTCTCTCTCTCTCTCTCTCTCTCTCTCTCTCTCTCTCTCTCTCTCTCTCAGAAGGGCGTTGCAATGCTGAATGGGCATTAAAAACTTTGTCATTGCCAATTGTCATTCTCTCTCTCTCTCTCTCTCTCTCTCTCTCTCCCTCTCTTTTTCTTTTTTCTCCACAACGAAAAACTGAAAACATTTCCAAGGGCCATGTCGTTTGTAATACTTTCCTTCTGTGTCAGTGACTGTTATTTGTTGGATCCGTTCTATCTTTCCAGAGAGACAAGGATTGAGAGAGGGAGGGAGGGAGAGGGGGAGAGAGATGGAGGGAGAAAGAGAGAGAGAGAGATAGAGAGAGATAGATGGAGGGAGAGGGGGAGAGAGATGGAGGGGGGGGGGAGAGGGAGGGAGATGGGGAGAGAGATGGAGAGAGAGAGAGAGAGAGAGAGAGAGATGGAGGGAGAGGAGGAGAGAGATGGAGGGGGAGAGAGGGAGGGAGAGAGAGATAGAGGGAGGGAGAGAGAGAGAGAGAGAGAGAGAGAGGGAGAGGGGAGAGGGGGAGAGAGATGGAGGGGGAGAGGGGGAGGGAGAGAGAGATAGAGGGAAAGATAGGGGGGGAGATGGAGGTAGAGGGGGGAGAGAGAGGGAGGGGGAGAGAGATGGAGGGGGGAGAGAGGGAGGGAGAGAGAGATAGAGGGAGAGAGAGGGAGGGAGAGAGAGAGAGAGAGAGAGAGAGAGAGAGAGAGAGAGATGGAGGGAGAGGGGGAGAGAGATGGAGGGGGAGAGAGGGAGGGAGAGAGAGATAGAGGGAAAGAGAGGGGGAGAGATGGAGGGAGAGGGGGAGAGAGATGGAGGGGGAGAGAGAGGGAGAGAGAGAGGGAGGGAGAGAGAGATAGAGGGAAAGAGAGGGAGAGAGAGATGGAGGGAGAGAGAGAGAGAGGTGGAGAGAGAGAGAGAGATGGAGGGAGAGAGAGAGAGATGGATGGATGGATGGAGAGAGAGAGAGAAAGAAAGAGAGTAACAGACAGGCAGACTAGACATACATGCAAAGGCATACACACACACACACACACACACACACACACACACACATTCTCTCTCTCTCTCTCACACACACACACACATTCTCTCTCTATCTCTCTCACACACACACACACGCACACACTCACACACACACACACACACACACACACACACACACACACACACACACACACACACATACGGATCAAGCCGCCGACCTGCAGATTTTTCTGATTCTGGCACCTCCATCACGCTAATGGAGCCAACAGGCGACAGGCGAGATGGGAATTTGCAACACGTTAATATCACTATCGATCTGTCTGCTAGTGTTTATGTCTGTCTGTCTGTCTGTCTGTCTGTCTGTCTTTGTCTCTGCCTTTGTCTCTGTCTCTCTCTGTCACTGTTTTTGTCTCTGCCTTTGTCTCTGTCTCTCTCTCTGTCACTGTCTTTGTCTCCGCCTTTGTCTCTCTCTGTCACTGTCTGTCTGTCTGTCTTTGTCTCTGCCTCTGTCTGTCACTGTCTGTCTGTCTGTCTGTCTTTGTCTCTGCCTTTGTCTCTGTCTGTCTGTGTTTCTGTCTGTCTGTCTTTGTCTCTGCCTTTGTCTCTGTCTCTCTCTGTCGCTGTCTTTGTCTCTGCCTCTGTCTGTCTGTCTGTCTTTGTCTCTGCCTTTGTCTCTGTCTCTCTCTGTCACTGTCTTTGTCTCTGCCTCTGTCTGTCACTGTCTGTCTGTCTGTCTGTCTTTGTCTCTGCCTTTGTCTCTGTCTCTCTCTGTCACTGTTTTTGTCTCTGCCTTTGTCTCTGTCTCTCTCTCTGTCACTGTCTTTGTCTCCGCCTTTGTCTCTCTCTGTCACTGTCTGTCTGTCTGTCTATCTTTGACTGCCTTTGTCTCTGTCTCTCTCTGTCACTGTCTTTGTCTCTGCCTCTGTCTGTCACTGTCTGTCTGTCTGTCTGTCTTTGTCTCTGCCTTTGTCTCTGCCTTTGTCTCTGTCTGTCTGTGTTTCTGTCTGTCTGTCTTTGTCTCTGCCTTTGTCTCTGTCTGTCTGTGTTTCTGTCTGTTTGTCTTTGTCTCTGCCTTTGTCTCTGTCTGTCACTGTCTGTCTGTCTGTCTGTCTTTGTCTCTGCCTTTGTCTCTGCCTTTGTCTCTGTCTGTCTGTGTTTCTGTCTGTCTGTCTTTGTCTCTGCCTTTGTCTCTGTCTGTGTCACTGTCTGTCTGTATTTCTGTCTTTGTCTCTGTCTCTGTTTGTCTGTCTGTCTGTCTGTCTTTTGCCTCTGCCTTTGTCTCTCTGTCTCTGTCTCTGTCTCTGTCTGTCTGTCTCTGTCTCTCTCTCACAGGGCTACAGTTGGTGTGGGGGGAAAAAAGCATGCTTTTGCTGATCTCATTACCCTGGTAAAATATTTTTCCTTTCGTTTCGTTTCATTTTCTCTCTCTCTCTCTCTCTCTCTCTCTCTCTCTCTCTCTCTCTCTCTCTCTCTCTCTCTCTCTCTCTCCGTGCGTCTCCCTAGGGGGTGGGGGTCGGGGGTTGGGGGGGGGGGGGCTTCCCTTGTGTCTGTGTCTCTCCATCTCTGTCTGTCCGTCTCGGTGTCTGTCTGTCTGTCTGTCTGTCTGTCTGTCTGTCCATCCATTTGTCTGTCTGTCTGTCTGTCTGTCTGCCTGTCTCAGTGTGTTCCCCAGTCTTCCCTCCTCAGTCTCCACCTTCCTCCCCCCTCCTCCGTCATCCGCCCTCCATCACCCCCCCCCCCACCCCTGCCAATGACGACCCCCCCCGCCCCCCGCACACCCCGCCTCCTTCCCCTTTCTCTTTTTCGCACCTCCATTGTTACCCGTTCAATCTCTCGCACGTATGCACGTATGCACGCACGAGAGAGAGAGAGAGAGAGAGAGAGAGAGAGAGAGTGCCAGAGAAAGAGAGAGAAAGGGAGCGAGAGAGAGAGAGAGAACGAAACGACTGGAATTTGTTTCTGTCACGCCATATTCATGATTATACAGAGTGCTACGGACAGAAATAGACATACAGATAGACACACGAATTGACATTTAATGGATCAGGCAAGACAGGACAAAGAGAACTGAAGAGAGAGAGTGGGGGGGGGGGGAGAGACAGACAGACACAGATACAGAGAGAGAGAGAGACAGAGAAGAGAAAAGAGAAAGAGAGAGAGAGAGAAGAGAGAGACACAGAGAGAGAGAAGAGAGAGATTAATGAAATAATTCTTTTAATGTCTCTTGTAGTCTTGTGAAATATATTGATATCATTTTCACGTGCTTCAAAGAGCAAAGCTGGGTCCAAGCGGAGAAAGAGAGAGAGGGAGAAAGAGAGGGGGGGGGGGGGTAGAGAGAGGGGAAGAGAGAGGTGGAGAGGGAGAGAGACAGGGTGAGAGAGAGAGGGAGAGAAAGAGAGAGAGAGAGAGAAGGAGAGATGAAGAGGGGGGGGGAGAGAGGCCGAGAGAGAGGGGGAGAGACAGAGAGGGAGAGAGATGAAGAGAGAGAGGGAGAGAGACAGAGAGGGAGAGACAGAGAGAGAGATGAAGAGAGAGAGAGGGGGGGAGAGAGATGAGAGAGGGGGGGGAGAGGGGGGGAGAGATGGAGAGAGAGGTGGAAGAGAGAGAGAGAAAGAGATGAAGAGAGAGAGGGGGGAGAGAGAGGGGGTGGAGAGATAGATGAAGAGAGAGAGGGGAGAAAGAGAGAGTCTGAGAGAGAGAGAGAGGGAGAGAGAGGGAGAGAGAGAGAGAGAGAGAGAGAGAGAGAGAGAATCTGGCACATTGACATAGACACAGAAAAACAGAAAGAATCGAAGGGAGTTTATTTCTGTTTCGCCTTCATAAGTATATACAGACTTAGACAGACAAAAATAGACAACACAAAATACACATAAATACTGAGACAATGCAAGACACTAAAGAGAGAGAGAGACAGAGACAGAGACAGAGAGAGAGAGACAGACAGAGAGAGAGACAGACAGACAGACAGACAGAGACAGAGAGAGAGGGAGAGAACGTTCATAACGCTAACTAACAGAAAGACGAGAAGACAACCTGGTGGTGGGAAGGGGTTGGGTGGGTGGTGGGTGAGGGGTTGGGGGTGGTGGGGAGGGGGTGGGCGGAGAAGATGGAGATGACTCATTCCATCCCTCCCTCCAACACCGACCCCCCCCCCCCTCCTCCCCCTTCCCTCCCTCCACCCCGCACCCCCCTCCCCCCACCACACACACACACACACATCCCTCTAATAACTAAAGAAGCCACGTGCTCTGCTCTTGCTCTGTTCCATTCTGCCGATAGCAGGCTGCTATCCCCCCGGCGGGGAGTTACACTAGCACTGTGTGTGTGTGTGTGTGTGTGTGTGTGTGTGTGTGTGTACGTGTGTGTGTGTGTGTGTGTGTGTGTGTGTGTGTGTGTGTGTGTGTGTGTGCGTGCGTGCATGCGTGTGTGTGTGTGTGTGTGTGTGTGTGTGATCGATACAAGCGACACACCCTGCTATACTGGAGCCTTCGGATGGGATCATGTAGTTCCTCCGAACCCCCCCCCCCCCCCCCCACCAACCCCCGTCCCCCCACCCATCTCCCCCACTCCACACCGAACTCCCCCCTCACTCTCCGACTTCT
>NC_134878.1:13950639-13953139 GCF_041734735.1 Babylonia areolata | reverse complement strand
CACTATATACCTAAAGGGATACCGTCCCCATAGCACTATATACCTAAAGGGATACTGTCCCCATAGCACTATATACCTAAAGGGATACCGTCCCCATAGCACTATATACCTAAAGGGATACCGTCCCCATAGCACTATATACCTAAAGGGATACCGTCCCCATAGCACTATATACCTAAAGGGATACTGTCCCCATAGCACAATATACCTAAAGGGATACTGTCCCCATAGCACTATATACCTAAAGGGATACCGTCCCCATAGCACTATATACCTAAAGGGATACTGTCCGCAAGCAGTGCATTCCAACAACTCTCCGTGTTCTTACAGCTTTTGGTTTCTCCAGTTCTGTGTTCTCACGTCGTTATGTTCCCATAAATGTGCGTTCCCAAATTTCGATTTTCTCAAATCTTGAAATTGCTGCAGTCCCTCAGTCCACACCAATGTTCCCATAATCATTTCTGTGTCCCCAAAGCTCCGTACTCTCACTGTTCTGTATTCACTACAGATTAAATTATCATCAAAACTCAAATGCTATATTCCATTAGTCTCCATGTCCATTTCTAGCTTTAATGGTGGTAATAGTAGTAGTAGTAGTAGTAGCAGCAGCAGCAGCGGCAACAACAACAGCAACAATAGTAGTAGTTGTAGTAGTAGTAGCAGAATAAGAACCCACCTGCGATATCTTGTCTACATCAGTACTTTACTTTCAATGAATTAGGCAAGTCTGCTATTTCATATATTTGTAACTAATTTGCCGAGACAACTTTAGAAGTGTGATACCTCTGTAACCATCACAGCCATTTTTGTTTCTTTCTTTTTTTCTTTTCTTTTTTTTTACTTTATAAATTGGTTTAATCATACCAGTTTCCCACAGGTTCTTCTGGTATATCGCCCTAATCAAGAAGGTATACTTTGTTGAACAGTTTGGGATATGTGGCTGCATATTCTGTCTTTTTTTTATGTTTTTGATATATTCATCATTTATCATAATCATATATCATAATCAATACCAGCAAACTTTCTGTTCCTTAATGGTTGTAACAGCTCTTTCAACGTCATCGACTGTTTTTGGAACAATAAGGGACTCTTGTTTCAGCCGAGTACGTATGTGAGATTGACTAACGTGGGCGTTTTGATAGCCACTGACTTATATTTCCTGTTTATCGGTTTAAACATTCTTCGTTTTTGTTATGTGTGTGTGAGTTTTGTTTGTTTGTTTGCTTTTTTGTTTGTATGTTGTTGTTCTTGTTGTTGTTGTTTGTGGGGGGTGATTGGGGGGTGGGAGGGTGGGGGGTGGGGGTAAAGGAAAGAAAAAAACAACAGAGGCGGTGAGTGTGTGGGAGTAGGGGTGGGGGTGGGGGAATGGGTGGGTCAGAGGACGCCAAGAGGGGCGTAGCAATGACAAATCACTAGTAGCTGGCCCACCTATACTCACAGTCACACACACACACACACACCTTTATATGTACAACACCGTAGTATAGTGGCTAACAGGTGCGTGCGTGTTCTGACCCTCCCCGCCACTACCTTCCCCGGCAGACGGAAACTCAGGTGAACGATAACGACATGACGTCAGCACACACCTTACCTATACACACACACACACACACACACACTCACCGTTAATCTCCCCTCCACAGGCCTGACTGACAAAACTACCACGGTATCATTACTAATCTCGACACACGCTCTTTCCCTGCCCATATATGGTCCGAGTCTCTAAGCAGAGGGGGGTGATTTTCGTGGAATCTGTTCTTACAAAGCCGAGTGGAGTTGGTGTGTATGTGTGTGTATCTGGGTGGAGGTGGGGGGCAGCTCGTTCAAGTCCTTATATGGGTAGCATTAGGAAAGATCAGTCATAATCCGCTGAGCGACCTGACGAGGTGTATTTATAAGAAGGCGAGAAAACAGCCTGGTCATAATCATTCACTCACGATACCCAAGACGTGACAGTTCGAGGAACTAGCTTACTTCCAAACCTTAGCAGGGTTTTTTTTTGTGTGTGTAAAGCTACAGAGTCTTCGATAACTACTTTTCTTCAATCATGTGTGACGACGATGTTGCCGCTCTGGTCATCGACAATGGCTCCGGCATGTGCAAGGCCGGCTTCGCTGGGGACGATGCTCCTCGTGCCGTGTTCCCTTCCATCGTTGGTCGCCCCAGACATCAGGTGAGAATCAGGCACTAACTTTTCCCATTTTGATTTGATTTGATTTGATATGGAAACTATTATTTATTCCCCCTTTTTTTTTCTTTTCTTTTTTTTTTCCTCAAGGCCTGACTAAGCGCGTTGGGTTACGCTGCTGGTCAGGCATCTGCTTGGCAGATGTGGTGTAGCGTATATGGTTTTGTCCGAACGCAGTGACGCCGCCTCGAGCTACTGAAAACTAAAACTATTTATTCCTCCTTTTTTTTTTCTCAAGGCCTGACTAAGCGTGTTGGGTTACGCTGCTGGTAAGGCATCTGCTTGGCAGATGTGGTGTAGCGTATATGGTTT